>NW_010393308.1:0-435 GCF_000710305.1 Buceros rhinoceros silvestris | reverse complement strand
GGGGGAGCGGAGGCGCGCACAGCCCCCACGGGCTTCCCTGGTGCTGCAGAGTGTAATCGAGAAGCCCCGTCTGCAACACCTCCTCTTATTTGCCTTTCATTCCAGCACTGCAGCTGGCCTCTGTGAGAGGTTTTTGACCACGTAAAAACCACAGAAATGCTCGGCTAGCTTCTTGTTGGAAACTCCCTCAAACTGATTCAATTCAAGCAGACCAGTCTCTTCCAAAAGAAACATGTTCTGTCAGAAACATTTCACCTGCTCGCTAAGTACATTCACTACACAGAGTCTATTTATAATGTGCTAATTTATTTTTAGAAACGGTTTTATATCACAGAGCACCCTGAGTGCCTTTGGCAACTTCAGGTACTTTAGAAATAAATGTATTATTATTCCTCTTTAGAGATTTAAACTGTATGTTAAGTGGTTAAAAGTAGC
>NW_010393307.1:15908-25848 GCF_000710305.1 Buceros rhinoceros silvestris | reverse complement strand
TATTAATAATTTATATGTGATTGTATAAATTGCATTTATGTCATATAAATGTGTATTATATAAACATTTATAATAGTGTGTGAGTGGCTCAGGCTGTCCATGGATGAAAATGACAAGTGCTTCCAGTCAAGATCAAGTCTGTGTATACCTCCCAGAAGCAGCCAATAAAGAACTTTCCTGCTCTGAAGTACTTAGAGGTGTCTTTTTGAGCTCATCTGGCCTCTGTGATGGACAAAAGCAGTAACATTGTCCTCTGTCTGTGATCCATCAGGTGTTTGTTGGAATCACTGTGAATTTTTGGAAGTGTTCTGAATCTGTCTTAGATTTTTTTTTTAAGCTTTGTCTCAACAAAAGTGAAAATATTAAGCATTGAAACTCACTTCAGGTGAAATATGAAGATACAAAAGCCCATGTTGAACTGGCGGTTTGTCCCTCTTTTGGTTTGGAAGATGGCCTGGAGAGTGTGTCAGGGAAGTGGAGTAGAGGGAAAACCAACGTTTCTTTCTCTGGCTGGGGTTTGTGTTCCGTTGTGCTTTACTGCAGCTCGGTCATCTTGGCAATCAACTTTACTCGGAATGGGAATTTCCTGGTTTTGCCCAGGTGGCTGTATCTACAGTAACCCCCATAAAATGTTGCTAAAAGCAAACCCAAAAGAGTTATTTCTCTTTTCTTACATATTAGGGGGAACAGTGAAAGGATCATAGTTGCAAAGACTTTGCCAGGTCAAAAAGGTTGTGACTGGGATTAGGCCACATGGATGGAGGACTTCAGATACAGAACATATTTTCAGAAAACATCTCTGTGCTTGAACAGCTAGTGCAGCATCACCAGGCTGGTGAAAGTTCCTAATTTTAACTACTTTGTAAAAATCTTTAAGGAAAGATGTTGCCTTTTTGTTCATGGCTTGGGACAACCTTGTGATTCTCACCTTTTGACCAAGCAAGTATCCGTTTCTACATGCTGTATAGAGTCTGTGATCTGCATTGCTCATATCAGTAGATCATGGCACATTGGGGGGAAAAAAAAAAAAACAAACCAACCAACCAACCAGGTATCTGGCCTTATCTGTGCAACAAGCTGCTTTTCACTCATTAGAAGCAGGGATGGAGCCATCTTGAAGGCTGCAGCTCTGCCTGCAGTTGTGGTTTAGAAACCACTTCAGAAAGCCACCAGTTGTGGCTGGTGCTGGGAAATGCCACTGCAGGGGAAGTGTTCACTCTGCCCTAAGCAGATCCCAGGTGCAACAGTTTGAACTTTGCTGGCAGCCTGGTCTTTGGAGGCATGACTGGGATTATGCTTTTGCAAGGCACTGAACTGAGGAGCTCCACTAACATGATCTGCCTGGATCTCGAGCCCTCACGGTGATGTCTCTTGAAGCAGTAATGTGATTTTATTTAGTTAGATAGGGAACGTTGTTCTCAAAGCTCCGAGATAACAAATGCACAGCTTAATGTGCTACAGATGTGTGCGATGGTGAATCAGGGCCTTGGACAGCTTCCAGAAAGGGAGGCTTTGCTGCGTTAGAGGAGCTCGCGTCAGAAACCAGCCCCGTCATTGTTGCGTACTTTGGTTGGTGCAAATGGCAAGCAAGCTCCAGGGGGTGGTTTGCAGAAGAAGGTTGTTAAGAGGCTTACCTGCTTCTCCTTAATTGTGTTTTCTTTTCCTTCATTTGCAATAAATCACCAGTGAAGGGACCAGTGAATAATTTATGAAGAGACTGACAGTCATTCCACACCAGAATTTTTTTCCCTATGTCTTTCTATTTGTCTCAGAAACGATTGCCTTTTTCTTCAGCATGATGGGTTCCTTGCGTTATGTACTTATCTGTTGACATAAAAGTGCTGACAAAAGAATTGCCAAAATAGCATTTGTTTGTGTAAATTTGGCTCCTGAGAACCTGCTTGTGATGAAGTTGAATACAGGGAAAATCTACTTGGTATGAAGAGTGGTGGTCCCCATTTGCTGGGCTGTCAGTTATAAATTCGGTATTGAGTATCAATCAACTTCGGTCAGAAGTATTCCTGTGCATATTTATGTGTGCTCTTTGGTAAGAGTGGTATTTTAACGGTTTTTAATATAGCATGGAAGGAGCCCGTGTTGCTGTAGCCCAGGTCCAATGCTGTTTTCTCAGAAAAATGCTAACAGGCTGAGTGCGGCTGCTGGAATTGGCGGCTGCTGCTTGTGAAGCAGAGATGGGTTAGAGGAAATCCAGCTCTTCTGCCCCCGCATGCTTCACCACTTTGGGGGTGCCAATGCCCTGGGCAGAGCAGGGAGGCAGTGCCTTGTCCTGAGAGCTGCTCGTCTCCGAAATACCCCAGAGGAACCGACTGCACAGCCAGCATGGACAGAGGCTGGAGGATAACTGTGGTGTGGAATTGGCACAGTAAATGTTTGCTGAGAGGTCTTTAATGAACTTCACTGTCGGTCCTTCATGGGGTCTGTGGTGAGTGCCACTTTCCCTGACAGCAGTGGCACTGTAACTCACTTAGGAGTTTTCTCTTGCTTTTAATAGATTTCCTTTCTGTTCTTGGTGCCTGCATGGAAGCGAAAAGCAAAAAGGAGCAGGCAGATTGAAGGAAGAGAAGAGAAGAGAAAAAAGTGGCTTTTTAAGAAGATAGTTTCCAGCTCAGCAGTCTTTAAGCCACTCGTTGACTCATGGGTCTGTGCATGCCCAGTTTCTCCCCCTCTCCTCCCCTTTTCCTAAGTATTGGCTGGCATTGGGCATTTCTCAGCTGTGAGTGTGAAGAGAGGACACCGAGCAAGGTGGACCTGCGGGCTGACCCCAGATGGCCATTCCCATTTACCCGTAGAGGATGACATGGAGTGACTACTCGGTGCTGTGCTGTACTTGCCATTTTTCTCTCGGTTTCCTTTGGACCTCTACCAATACATTGCTGAGGTGGCACAAAGCGGCCTGAGGCTTGCCTGGTGTTTATGAGGCAACGAGACAAGTTCCTCTTGACCTGTAGTAATAGATTGCACAGACATGGAGGAATATTTTCTGTCTGTAGAGGCTGTCTCCAGATTTTTCATTTGTTCTTTATTGAGTGGTATTATCCTGTCTCACATTTTCATTTGCCTTTGCCTAACACTGATGAAGAAGAGATACAAACGTTGGTGAAGCACAGCCACTGGTGTTTGCCTTGCAGGGAGGGCTAAGGTGAAGAGCTTATCTGTTCCAAGGCTCCTCTCTTGTAATCCTGACATCTTGGTTGAGGCACAAAAAAGACCCTTTCTGAACGATGTTGGAGACAGCGTTCAGTTCATAAATATTTGTGTTTCATCAGTGCATCAATGAAAATCTGGAAGGCTGTTATACCCAGTCGGTTGCTGTCTTCAGTGACAGAAAAATTTTAATTGGTTTTATTTCTGGTGCTTGTTAACCCAAAGGTAATGTCTGCTTTCATGTCAAGGGGAAATGAAATCGCTTCCAAAATTCTGAAAATAAATTGCTTAAATAGAGGCCCGTTTTTGTGATTAATCTTTTCAAGGCAAACTGTTTTCTGCTCTTTGCAGACGAGGAGCCTCCCACTGCCTTTATCCACATCCTTAGTTCAGCCAACTTGTTTACAAGGATCGAGTTTTAAAATCAAAGCACCATAAGGACTCAGCTGTGCCTGTGCCTGGATTATGGCAATGACACAATCGCTAAATACCTGCGTTGTGTTATTACTGGCTGTAAACTCTGTGGAAGAGCCAGCCTTTGCTCTTTTTTTTTTATATATACCACCTCCTCCAAAACACGCTGCCCTGTGTCCTGGGTGATGCATCCACCTTGACCTTCCCATGGGAATCTCTGGTCTGCCACTACCTCTCTAAGGCCTAAACTGGGTCCAGGGTTAACAGAGCAGTGTTTTACCCTAATGGCAACAGGAACTGCTGACCTGCTTGAGAACGAGGCGAATCTGCAGAAGAGAAGGCTCTGGAGGAGACCATCGCTCACCACTGGGTCAGCATCCTCTCTGTTGGTGCAAATATTTGGGAAGAGAATCAAATAGTTATATCACAAATAAAGTGACTTTTTTTCTTTCGTATGGAACATGTTTTTATTAAAGCTGGTATTCCTGAATTTAAAAAAAAATTTGTGGTGGGGAAAATGGGTTTGTTAATTATGTGGATTTGCAACTTGAAGGTGATTCTCAGTTTTTAAATGTCACATCTGATGTTCTTTAATTCTTTTTTTTTTTCCTAATTGGTAACTCGTCAAAAATAACTTGGCAGCCGTATGAGACAGAAGAAGTGAGCTGCAGTTGTGAGGCGAGAGACAATAAAGGGAGCGATGCAGGGCATGGGGAGAACAATCTGATGTTTACTGACCCACTGGAGAATGTGCAGCTGCAGCTCCCACCGCCTGTGCCTGCCACCCTAGGCTGTCGCTGGGGCCACCCAGCAAGGTGGGCCACTGCTTGTCTCACCCCATCCTCGCTGCAGGGCTGCTCGCACCCATCTGCTGCCTGCCCAGCTGTCTGGCTGCCTCACGGCACTGGCTGCCTAGTGAGGCTGCTTAGAACGGGCACACTCCCCAGCAGACAGGCTCAGAACCCATGAGCCGGGTCCCTTCCCTCCCTGCCGTGGGGATGGAGCGCTGGCTGCATCCACAGGCACTGGGAGAGCTGCCTCTGTGGGCATGGGAAGCATCACGTAGGTGATGGTGGGCACAGTCTGCTCTGAAAGCGCTGCATGAAACAGCATCTATATGCTCCTTCCCCACGCTCCTCCTGGATGGCCAGATATACAGAAAGACTGTATGAGCACCTATTATGCACATCACGTGCAATGTGATAATACATAGAGCCAAATGCACACGCAGGGATTCATGCATTAAATTGTTTGGAGGCTCTTGTTTAACACTCGACTCATTCCAGCTCTGCTCTGATCCATCCAGGCCTTGGTGTTCTTTGCCTGTGATGGTTCATACTCCCCAGATAGCAATTTGTATATGTGTTATTTATAACCTCGTGACAGGCCACAGTTTTCCAGTAATAAAAAGGGTGCTTTACACTTAACATGATTAAATTGTCAAACAGCTTCTGAACGTGCACTGAAAAATTGTCTACTCTAATTGTGTATTTGTGATTTTCATGAGAACTTGTACGTCGAAGCCAGATATTTTGTTGCACAACCACCGTATGAGTTGCCGCAAATGCACACAAGCAGGTTTGGCAGGTATATTTGGGCTGGAGTGAAGAACTGCTGTATGCTTAAAACCGGGAGGGTGGCTGGAACCAGGCTCAGTCTGGTCATTAACGTTAGAGGGATCTTTGTAATGCTGCTTAAACTCAGTCTGTTTTAATTTCGTTTTATGCGGAGGTGTTAGTATTTTGTGTTCTCCTTGGTAGGGAGCCACTTTTGATTTTCATAAGCTTTTTTTCCCTGAGCTATCTGTAATTCAGAGTCAGCTTCTATGAAAAAATGAAGGGTTTTTTCGGTCTGTTTATGAGATTTTGCAGGAGACCTGATGATAGAGAGTAAATTAAATAAGCCCAGCACAGTGGTCCAACAGCACTGTACATGATAACCAGAGTCACAGAGGGATGACCATGCAGCTGGTGAAAGAAATGCATCTAATATTAGTGTACTACTGCTGCTTTCCAGGAGTAATTTAATAGTAATTATTTGGGGAACAGGGACATCTTAGTGCTCTGCCCAGCTCTGTTTGAAGAAGATAACAGCATGCCAAATCGTTCAGTACACAGTGAGGAGTGAAGGAAGTTTATCTGCACATCTAAACGTTGCTCAAATTTTGCACAAGCCCAAAGCTGCCTGTGCTGTGCAGAGCCTCTCGGTGAAGGAAGGAGGGAGGGAGGGAGGGAGGGAGCGAGCAGTGACTGATGAGGTGAGGAGGAGCCCAGCCACATCTGCAGTGAGCTTGGGGTTTGTGAGCATGAAATAAACCCACCAAACCCTGACTGCCTAAGTCAGGGCAGGTGAGGTCAGGCCAGCCAGACTGAAAGTTTAAGACACCATCATTAATCACACCTGCAGAGCCTTGTTCAGCCGTTGCTTTTAAGGGAGGAAGAGAGAGAGCAGTAGTTTTGTCCCAGGGACTGGTGCAGGTGTAAGCTGAACAGGCGATGTGCTGGGCTTAGGTCAGACCTGCCTGGTTCTTGTTGTGGCTTTTCTCAGCAGCGCAGCTCCTGTGCAGAGATACACAGGGTAGGGCTGCAAATGTGCACAAGGCAAACCAAAGGGACCAGTGAGTAAGGGGATCAAGAGATTTTAGAATAATTAAATTGCGCTCTGTGGCCTGACTAGGCTTTATAGGTATCTAGTGGAAAGAGATAGGCTGCTCCTTAAGGTAATTTAAGGGATGGCTTTGATGCTGAGAAAATATTTGGAGCCACCTGATTGTGTGTAAGCATCCTTTGGGGAGGTGCAGGAACAGCTTCGCAAGCACAGCCTGGGGTGGGACTCTGCAGGGATGGGAGTTTTGAGAAGTGGATTTGGTTGCAATGTGATGCTTCCTAGACTGGAAGTAGCAAGTATTCTTCTGCAAAGCAGACAGGTAGGTACGGGGCTACAGCAAACTGGGAGTGCTGCCTAACGGGGAGATGAGCCAAGCCTTCCTGCTTTACTTGCTGGTTAGGCGTTGGGAAAGCATCCCCCTGTGGGCTTCACTCAGGAAGAAATGACAGGAAAACCAATCCAGAAAGGTACAGCAAAAACGAGCTGAGAATAGAGGCTGAGGGGAGGAAAGTTGTAAGACTAAGGCTGTTCACTGTCAAGAAGAGGTAACTGTAAGGAGATGAGATCGTGCGATTCTCCTGGGCTGCTGTAGAAAGGAAGGGAGGAGGCAGTTCTCTATGTCTGTGGGGATGAGAAGAAGTGATATTAAGGGATATATAGCTTTAAGATAAGGCTGGAGAAGCAGTGGGATAGATTTGCCCTGGGAAGCTGTTTCGTTGCAGTCACCAGAGGTCAGAAGTTAGACAAACATCTGCCAGAAAAGATAGAGCTGAGCCTGCCTTAGGTGGGGTGATGGGCTGCCTGGCCTCTGCTCCGAGGCTCTTTCCAACCCTCTGTGACACTGATGACATTGAAAGGAAACTCTGCACAAAAATAAGTCAATGTGTTGCCTGTCCCCTGCAAGGAAAGAGGTGCATGGTGTGCCCAGGAGGAAGAGATGTGGAATAAAGTAGCTGTGGCAAGGGGAAAATGTGACTGAGACTTGAAACCAATTTAATTATTTCTTTCCTTCTCTTTCAGTATTAATAATAGACTATTTTTTCATGCTATCAAGATAGCCATCGTTATTCTACACTGTTGCCTCAGCCATTAACGCACTGTGCTCTGAGAGATAGTTTGCAGGTCTTTTCCTTCCCCTTTCAGGAGGGATTTTCTTCTGAAGTGCCATCGTAGGCACCAGGTACAAAGCAGTGTGGTACTTTATGAACGAGTTCCTCAGGTTCTGGAACAGTGACTTTCTGACGCAAGACTCTTTGTTTCCCTTCTCAACTGGAGGCAGCCCTGCAGGATAACTGATTTTGATAATAATAAAGAAAAGCACACTGTGCACTGGGGAAATAAGAAAAAGATTTGTGAGTGGTTTGGAGTGGGATTCTTGTGGCCGGCATCCTTGTCTGAGGGAGCTGCCTGTACCAGGAATGCTGCAGCAAAGAGCAATTAAAAAGTTAGCAAGTGAATGCTGCCTAGAAACCTTTGCCCCTGACACACGTGTGCCAGGTTTGGGAATTGGGTTCCCTCCTGAGCGAGTGCAGTGAGCTGAGGTCTGGCAGCTGTAGCAGTGGCTGGTGGAGTTGCTCTCTAAAACGCAGATCCTGCTGTAGGTGGTGTGGATGTGCCCTCAAACAGTCCTGCACACCCAGTTACAGGGTTCCTGTGGGCTGTGGTCATCTGCTCGAAACCAAAGCTGAACAGTCTGGAAGGGTTTGTCTGTTTGGAAACCTTTTTCAGCTGTTGAGATGCTCAGCAGCGAGCCAGGGCAGCTGAGTATCAGTGTGGCCCGTAATTTCAGGACTCTGTGATCAAAGCTTCCTGATGAGTAAAGCCTTTTTATCCAAACAGTGATGGGAAGAAAACAGGCTTTGCCCTCTCCTGCTGCGGAGGTTATTCGTATTGCCCTACGCTCCCTGGATTGCAAGGAGCTGGGGCTGGCCCTGGCTGGCAGCGCTGCTGCTGCTGCTTTGGCAAGAGGCTGCCCCACACCTGGAATTCTTCCAGTCTTAGTAAAGACCATCAAAGTAAGGAAACGCAGGCTCTCAGGTGGCTCGTTAATGCTTGTGCTTGTCACTTCTAAGTGGAAATATGTTGGATGGCTTTTGCATATTAACAGGCTTCTGATATTGGACAGCATTACAGAGAATTCAGAAGCTGCTTGTAAGTCCTTGGTTTTTTTCCTCGTCTGGATGTCTGAGGGTAAACAGCTCTGCCCTCTAGTGCCGTTTGCCAAAGCTGTTAAAACCTAACGCATCGCTGATCCTGGGACTATGTCTCTCCCAGAGCATCCCTCAGAGCACACTGACCTGTTCCAGTCCGGGGCTGCCCAGGGCATCGCGCTGGGAGTGGCTGGGAACAGCCACAACCTGGCAGCTCCCAGGGAGCGGGGTTGTAGCCTGATGCCAGGCAGGGGAGCGTGGCACAGGCTGGATACCTGCTGCACAGCATCTGCGAGTTCATTTCTGTATTTTGACTCGAGCAACCCTGTCGAGTCTGATATTTGCTTTCCCATAATGTTTATTATGCCTTTGAGAGACGTGTAGAAGAGCTGAATGATGAACAACCATTTCAGCAGCTTTGCTCTTCCAGCCCCATAAATAATGAATTCATCGGGGTGAGAAAACACATGCCCAGACACAAACACATGTGGAGCCTTGCAGAGGAAGGGGACTAAGCAGGGAAGCTCAAGATCCAAATGCAGAGCCCTGTGCCAGTAAAATGGGAGCTATGTTTTGGAGTGAGAAAGCGTCAGGGTAGGTTTGGAGTTAATTGCCTCAAGAAGAGACAAAAAGCAATTAGGAGCGCAGGAGAGTGCTAGCTGAGGTTTGAAGTGGTAGGTTGCTACCTGCTTGGCTTTTGGAGAGGCCAAGCATTCAAGCAGGAGTTTTATTGTCCGTAAGTCCTGTCTTTAAGCATCGTCTGAAACAATTTGGTTGTGACTCAGCTTGCATGGTGGCTGGCTCCCCGCAGCCCGACAAGGTGTACAAATATGGGTTTGAACCTGCTGGTCAGCTTCAGCTCAGCTGGGCACTGCGGTGCGGCTTCAAAGAGTCTGCATTTCTGGAAGATTTGTAAAAGGAAATAAATTAACGAAACTCCACAATTCCCACGCTACCACTGCTGAGGGTATTTGCAGAGGTAGTGTGCGTGCAACTTGTTGTATACAGCAGAGAATCTACAGTGGAGGAAGGCAGCTCCATGGGGCTTCCTTAGCCCCAGTGCTCCCAAACGAGTCACTGTGGCTGGAGAAGTGAGGCTCATGTGGCGAGGCGTTCTATCATGGAACATGCTGCTTCCAGGGCTAATGTGAGGGGAAGGGTAAGGCCACTTTCTTCCACTTCGCTGGCAATTAAAATGGGAAAGAACAATGGGGTGAGGGGCTGGTGTGTGCTGGCAGAATGTGTCAGCAGATCCCTGCAGACCCAAACCTAATCGGCTGAAGTGCAGAGCTGCCAGTGCTAGCCAGGGGCTGGGGAGACTGTTGGGATTTAATGCTTCATGCTTTGCTTTACTCTGATGCTTTTCCCCCAATTTTTTAGCTCCGCCAGCTCCTGCTTTCAAAAAAGCGCCTGCCTGCTCTTTCGATCAATAAATTGCCCGTGGTTTGTGCAATTTGTCAGAGGCCATGTCTCCTCTTTGGCCATGGGAGATGCATGAAGGAGCCAAGCCTGCTGAGCGTGAGAGTCCTTATGATGGTGATAGATCCTCAACGCAGCTATGCTGTGTTGGACACCTTCACCCCTTCTCCTCTGCCAGGCTGGTT
>NW_010393307.1:14875-15755 GCF_000710305.1 Buceros rhinoceros silvestris | reverse complement strand
CCCTGTCCATGCTCTTGGGTGCCTTTCCCAGGAGAACCGATGGGCAGAGGGACATTTGAGCCCATAGCTGGGATGTGGGGCAGGGCAGCAGGTGGGGTGAGCTGCCGGGGCCTGCAGGGCTGCCCCAAAACCAAGTGTCTGCAAACATGGGCTGCGTTGGGAAGGTAAATGGGATGCAAGTGGTTCACCTGGGCACCTTGGCAATGTTTTGCTGGCTGGACAAGAGCATCTTTGGGATAACTCTGTGAAATTCTTTTCTGGAAAAATAGAAAGGAAAAATAACTGGTTTGCAATGAGTCCTTCAAACACAAGTGCTTCTGGACAGCCAGGGGTGCACATAGGCAGCTCTTTGATTTATGAAATGCTGAGACTTCATTTCTCTGATCCGTCTTATCTTGATTTGCCCTGATAAGAGCATGGGCATTTTCATAAACTTTTATCATCTGCTTATAGGCTTGTCTAAAATGTCTCACAAGTCAGCTCCTAAGATGAGATTATCTTTTGTGGAGCTGGTAATTTCTTTGGGGATGGCTGGACAATTCAATTTGGAGGCACTTTACCACTCAGCAGGTGGCAAGAGGCGGGGAAATTCACGCAGTTTAAAGATGATGAATTTCTGAGCTTAACTGGGGCTCACGGTTCCCGTGTTGGCATGAAAACCATAACTACTCGACTGTCGCGTAAATAGCCCACCAGACTGCATGCTCTGATTTATTTTTTATATTCCCTTGAAACTCAGGCCAGCTATGACAACTCATCTGCTGTATTTTTCTCATTGATCTCTGACGCAAATGCAGCCTCCAAGATGATGCTGTCTGAGCTCCTTCCTTCTCCCCATAGACTTTGAACTTTGTTAGTCTGGCTTAACCAAAATAGATGG
>NW_010393307.1:6220-14818 GCF_000710305.1 Buceros rhinoceros silvestris | reverse complement strand
TGTTGTAGAGCAGAACACAAGTAAAAGGGGGGGGGGGGGGGGGGTAGATACTATGTCACTGTGGGTTTTGTGACCCTAGGGCTGAGCAGAGACCTGTTAGTGCCTGCAGAGGTTCACACCAAAGAGGACAAATGGAAGCTGGGGAAGAAGGAATAGAAAGAGGCATTAGTAATTCCTGCGTTTGGGGGAGGTTGAGCCAGAGCTTCCCCTAGTAACTGTTGGTTCCCTTTTTGCCCTTCCCCCCATATATATCTAGTCAGTGTAATGTTGAAAGCTCAAATGTAAATGCAGATACAAGGTAATTTTGCAGAGCATCATTCCTGCGAGTGCTGCAGTCATTACAGGGTGAAATAATATAATTGGAGAGATAATAGCAAAGACAGAGGAAAATCGAGAGGCATGAGCAAAAGAGAAAATAAGTTTTCAGCTGCGTTTTGGAAAGAAACAGAGAGCTAATGAGTTGGAGCTCATCTAGATGGCAGCAGCAGGCACTGCTTACTTACCAAGAGAGGTGATGAGTGTCTGGAGAATAAGAGAATTAAAAAGTTGCCTGATTAGCAGATGGGGATAGAAAGAGCTGCAGAAAAGGGCTAGGAGCAGACTGGAATCTGGACTGTGGATTTAGATATACTTCAGTTTATGCAGAGTGAGTGCCTGATACTGGGCAGTTCATAAACACTTTATCTGTCTAATCCCTGTCTGTCTGTATTTTTAAAATAATGTTTGAGCTGAGCAGTGTTTTGGTCCTGTTGCAGCTACAGAGTGGCCAGAGAACGAAGGTGATGGCCAGTGCCTTACCCCAGCCTGGAGACCAGCGCCAGGACACTCCAGGGTCTGGGGCCACCCTCGTGCCCACCCTAACCCCATTGCCTCCTGGCTGACGGGAGTAAATTTTGGCTGCTGTGGCCACAGCCTTGATGCGAGCACAGGAGGAGCACTCCTGGGTGGCTGCGATACCCTGGATCATCAGGGTGGACCACCTGGGAAAGGGCAGATAGCCCCCAGCATCCTCAGGAACAAGAGGCCTGTGTGTTTTAAGGGCTTGTTGATCCTCTGGACTCTCCTGTAAGGTCGGTCCAGGAGCACTGAGAGCCTTGGGGTGGCTGCAGCCTTTTGCCCCAGCGATGGTGCCAAGCAGGGGCTATTTTACATTCGATACAGGCATCTCCTTGGGCTTTTCTTCTTTTTTTCTTTTGTGAATCCTGGTGGAGGAAGCTGATAGAGGCAGCAGCTGTGTAATTGATGGGTGCAGGTCCCTAGGTTTGCACGGGGTGTTTGTTAGCGAGCCTGTCGCAAGCTGAGGGCGTGCTGAGGTGCTCACTCGTCTCGCTCTGCCCTCTCACCACTGTGCCAGACGGAGACGTCAGTGAAGATGGACACAGGTGGGCTGCTTAGTGTGACAGAAAATAATTAGGAGAGCATTAGTTTTAGGTTGAAATAAATGGCTTGTCCAGCTGTAGCTGCTGTAGGGAGGAAGTTGAATGTTAATTAGGTGCCACCAGTAATTATGGTGATTATGTATTTTTTGAGCGGCTGTTGGGAATAGCTCAATTCACATCCAGAGGGTAACCTGCAAGACATTTCAAATGGCTTTAAGGAAGAGGGGAGGTACTTTTAAAGGAATAAAACCCAAGGACAATTACAATAAAAAAAGCTACAGTAGGATGCAAAGAACTGTAAGTGGTTTGATGTAACTGCTCAGGGAAAATGGGGCATCGGCTGAAGTAAGAGAAAGTGCTTTGTGTCTGGTGCAAGGAGTACATCCTGCTTTTCTGTGTAGAAAAAATAGACCGTGGCAGAGGTGGGTCCTGCACCTGTTCTTCCGTCTCCGGGTACATTTTCTCAAATGTGAGACAAGCAGTATTTTGAAAATAACCCTGAATTTATTTTGCTGGCTTTCAGGCCCTGTTTGTCTTCCCCCCCTTATACAGATAAACAATAACAGTGCCTGTAAAATTCGCAGATTTTGGTAAGAGACTTAGCTTACACTATTTTCAGACAATCAGTTTTAATATTTAGACAAAACCCTTTATTTTACAGCCTCGTCTGTGCATAGGGCTGCTCTGAAACAGTTGCTCCATGCATATTTATGTAGGCATTGTGATAAAACAAGTGCCTACAGGCCAATCTAGTCAGGAATAGCTGGTGTGCTCTAAATTCAGATTTTCTTTCAGTGTTTTCTTTCAGTTGTAGATCAAACCTCTCACTTATACCCACTAGTTAAGAAATGAACTCATTAACATGCCACCCACTGTGTCTGATAACCTAACACCTTCGATCTCAGACAGTCTCAGCTCAAATTCACTTTTAGCATTATTTGTCAAGATTATTTGTAGAATAAATTTGCATAAATTCCCAACAGACATGTACTGGACACCCTGACTTCTGTGCAATACTTTACTGGAAACGACTGATTCAGACCCAATAGGTGAGAGCTTGCATGCACTGTGCAAGGGTGTTGTCTTCCATGAAAACCCACAAAGTGCTCCTGAAGGTGCCTGACTTCAAGGAATAATGACAAACACTTGAACCTTACATGTACAAAACTGTGTGAAAGCCCAAGGGTAATGAGCTGATATGCACAGAAGCCCTTTAATGGCTGGACAAGGATAGTCTTCTGCGATCCACGGGAAAGGTCCACCTAAAGCACTTGTGCAGCTGCCTAATAGGAAATTTAAAAAATAGAATCATTTAGGTTGGAAAGAACCTTAAGATCATCAAGTCCAACCATTAAGTTGACGCTACCAAGTCCATCCCTGAACCATTTCCCTAAGCGCCTCGTCTACACATCTTCTAAATGCCTCCAGGGTTGGTGACTCAACCACTTCCCTGGGAAGCCTGTTCCAGGGCTTGATAACCTTTTCAGTGAAGATGCACCATTCCCCTTCGTTCACAGGGGAAACACAGCACCTCATCACCTGACCTCCCTGAAGCAGATGTTTGGAAGACCCCTGCTGATGATTATGCAGGTAAGATATCTAGTTTTTGCATCAGCCAAGTTACTTGCTGTCAGGGGCATGACTGAGCCCTAGGACCATACAACATACACTCATGTCTCAGACAGACCTAATCAGATATCCAGTACAGTGGTGTAGCCACCTTCTTGGTCTTGTGCTGCGTTGTCCACCTGGGCATCAGCTGAAGAGGTGTAATCTTTCACCAAATGGCCAACCGCTTACCTTCCTCCAGCTTCTTTCTCCTTGTGGGAGTTCCTTAGTGGTCCCACATCCTGTCAAATGGGACCACCTACTCATTTGGGTGTGACTAGAAGTGCATCCACCACAGGGCCAAAGAGCAAGTGTCCTGCATCATGAGATGGGTGCATGTGGTCAACTCATGCCCCCTGCACCCAGCACATGGGCAATGTCTGTTGCATGGAGTGCACCCACCAGAAGTAGGTGTGATTTACTCCCATAATGGACGTAGTTGTGTGGCAGGGGAGGGATTGCAGGTCTGAAGGAGCTGGAGCAGTGGGGGATTGATTGCTGGAGCAATGGGGTGCCCCACATCTGGGAACAAGCCTCGGGCTAAGAGCTGGCTGAAATATGAAACGTTTGGTGGGTCGGATGCATCTAGGGTACAAATCTTGCCAAAGGAAAGGCTCCCTCAACTGCAAACACAACAGCCCTTGCATTCCTTAATTACTTCCGTCTAGGAGAGTTGATGGCCTCTTTGATTCAACTATGTTAAATGAAAAGTAGGTGGCAAGATGAATGCTTTGCCTTTGCAGCTAAAATCCCCCTGGTAATTAGATGTTACTGATGGCCTCTTTGATTCAACTATGTTAAATGAAAAGTAGGTGGCAAGATGAATGCTTTTCCTTTGCAGCTAAAAACCCCCTGGTAATTAGATGTTACTGAAAGAGGAATGCACTTTTTTTTTTTTTTGCTTTTTTCTCTGGCCAAACAGTCAGCTGAAATACATTTTCACCCTTTCATCTATAGTACTTAAATTTGGGGAATAGTGGGAAAATGCTCAGACCACTGTGTGAATTTGAAAGTTGGGCTGACCTTGATTTACCTGGTGCTTATGCAGCCTCCTCTTCCAGGTGCCTCCTGAAGGATCTGCCGCTGGTTGATGGGAAGTTGCCGAAACACGTGCCACATCGGGAGGAGCACAGGAAAGCTTGGGACTCTTATCCCTCTGCGATGATGCAGAGGTGACAAGTCTAGATGGACACACCAGAAGCGGTAGAGTCTGGGGTTGATGAAGAAAGATCAGGAGCCCCTGGCAGTGTTTGGAGGCTTTGAAGAATCGGTCCCAAAAGACATTCATTTAGCTATTAAGGCCTGTGTTTATAAGAGTGATTGCTTTGCCCATCTCCATGAGGACCTGGCTGAGCATCTAAAGAGGGGCTATATGCTGTCACCTCCGGCAGAGGCAGGCTGGTTCATGCCACCCTCTCTGTTCTGGTGCTCTGAGCTTCTCCGCATGCTGTGCCATCAGCACTTGTTTGTGTCGGAGTTTTTGATGCTCCTGTATCTGGCAGCTTCAGTTTTCCTTCTTTGCCCTTTACTCTTCTCCTTTCATCTGGTGCTTAGACACAGGGATAGTTCTCAGTCATGCCAATGGGTTTGCTTCAGCCTCGATACATTGGTGCTTTCCTCCTCCATCCTTTTAGTATCTGGTACAGATGTGGAGGCTGTGGGCTCTGCTCGCTGGCCAGGGACTGGCAGTTCAGTCACGGAGCCATCACCAAGGGTGGCTTTGGCTATAACAGCAGTTTCTCTGGGTTGCTGCAGCTTTCTGGATGAGGAGATCCATCAGCCTGGGAGTCCATTTGCACAAAAACCATGGCTGAGGAAACAAGCTCTGCGTCAGGCCACATTTATTTTAAATCTGAGGGGCTGCTGAGAGCTGTGTCAGCCAAGGCAGGCCCTAGGGCTGTCCTCTTGCAGACTTGCACTCTGCAAGCTCTGAGCACCACTTCCTGGGGCGCAGTTGGGTCTCAGCCCCTGGGAACACCAGGCCTTCCAGGCTGGGCTTGCTGGGAGCTCTCTTGTGGTGCTGCTTGGCAGCCCAGACAACGGCATGAACCATTTTCTATCCTCTTGTCTCAAAGAGTAAAGTGAACACAGTGATGGAGGGAGGAAGAAGTAATGCAGCTCAGGGAACAGCTGTATTCCTGCAGAGGGCTGCACTGAGGATGCTCATGCTCTCACGGTGTGCACAGAGGGGTGTCTCAACCCTGGGATCCCTCTGGAACGCTGCTAGTGGTGTCTTGGGCTTGCATGGCCACCAGTCATTTCTGTGTGTCTGCAAAGCATTGTGCTGTGGCTGGTCCCTCCTTGCTGTGGGGTGAGGGAGAGGGTCAGCAGTTTTATTTATTTTGCACAGATTTTTAAACTGCTTTGCTGGTTTTCTCACTCCATCCAAGGATGGCTCTAGCTGCAGACCATGAGTGACGGTTGCAGTACTGCAGCTCCGTGCAGTTTCAGGTGCCTATGGCTGTAATAGGAAGAGTGGTGGCTCTTCCAGGAGGAAAACCACCTCAGCTGGAGCAGTCTCAGGTGATTCTCCCATGGACCAGGTGGTGCAGCGAGTGTCCTGGTGTGCTTTGTGCTGTTGGGTTGTGTGTGATAGTCGCAGCAGTGGCTGAGCAGGGTAGAGGGCAGTGTGATGACTCCAGAGCTGGGTCAGGTGCATGCAGAGCCCTGGTGCTGACTTCCTCCTGGCGTGGGCACCCTTGTGCTGGGACACTGCTTTAGGAAACGTGGTGTTTCCTGTCTGGCCCTTGCCAGCTCTCAGCAGTTTCTGTGTGTGCCCACCAGAGAGCAACCCCAGCACAGGGTTGTTGTCTCCGGAGAGATGAAGACAGGAGTGGTAGGTCTGGGTGCCAGGCCAGATCGGTCTTACCTCACCCCTTCCAGCCTTATCACCTTGCCGCAAACCTGAGCTGAACGGTAGGTTTGGCCCCACCATGCAGGCTGTGTCCTGGGCAAGAGGACCATCCCACTGGGCAGGGAGGACGCATTGACATGCGAAGCTCTGGCAAGAGACCCTGCCTGGGTCTTCTGCAGCAATCCCAGTGCCATCTCTTGGGAAGGACCATGCTGCGAGTTAGCAAGGAGCATCAGTCCAATGCACAGGAAGCAAGCGGGGGTCCGGACAGCTTACAAAACTCGGATGGGTAAAAATCTGGTGCTCTCTGCAGCCTCCCAAGTAAGTGCACAGATATATTGAACTCGTCTCATAGAATTATTTAGGCTGGAAAAGACCCTTAAGAACGAGTCCAACAGATATCTCAGTGGATATCCTCGGTGCTTGAACATGTAGTTGAGTGTCTTGGTGTGGTTTTGTAAGTGAGAGACCATCCCAGCGCTTATTGTTTGGGGAAGGAAGACACCTGTGCTTTTCACACGTGCACAGACTTTGCAAGTGTCAGCTGAACTGCGGTGCTGGCACAAACTCCCAGGGCGGGTGGTTATATCTGGGCTTGGAGGTGGGGCACAGCTATGCAACAGCAAATATCTTACCTGAGCTGCTTGTGTCGGGAGGGAGAGTGGACGGGATGTATCTTGTCCGGGACAGACACAGAGTGCGGGGGAACTGAACTGCCTGCTGGAAGGACCAGTCCCTCTCCTCTGTGCTTTGCTTGAGCAGGAGAAGCAGCACTCACGTGTCAGTGGTGGGCGCAGCCCCGCTACTTGCTGAAAGGAACTTTGAAAGAATGCTGAGGGAAGAAACAACTTGCTATTTTTATCCTTGCACCAGCCCCCAGGGATTTCGATTGACAGGATTAGTTATGAAGCCAATATTATGAGTTTAACTGTGAGTGGAATAACACAACTTCTGTGGGAAGCAGAGTAAAAGAGGCAATTATACAGTAGTTTAATAACAGCGTGCTCCTGGCTGGGTAGCTGAAAACTTACAGTTGACAGTAATTAGATTTTTTCATTCTTCCTGTTAAATGGCTATAAAAATTGCAATAGAAATTAATCTGATTCTCTTCTATTCTATGCTGTTTTTATCATCCAGTTCATGCCCATTTGACCTTCTGACTATTATTTTAGATGTCTTTATCATCTGGTATTTAAGACATGCAGGAACAGGACTTAATATTGAAAAATGGAGAAAGCTCTAAGGGGGTGGCAGTAATGCTTTTTTGAGCATCAGAAATTCAGGGGACGCTTGGATGAACAGTGAGGGCTTTCCAAATTGACTCACCCTGAAAAACAGCTGGACTTCTAACCACAGGAGTTATTCCAAATCATCTAAAATTACAGTAAAAATGAGATGTTAGAAATAAAGCACTCTTTTGCCTGTCTGTTACTGTAATGTGCCATGAGTAGATAGTGTCGGGAGGGAGGTGCCGTGATGCATGCCAGCCGCTTGCTGCCCTCACCTCCCTTGTGCGATGGGATGGAAGTTGATGTGGTGATCTGGTTTTGGGCTTTGCTCCCAACTCGGGCTCCATGAGATGAGCAGCATGAGAGGTGTGACAAAGAGCTGGACTTGTACTAATTCAGGCAAGCACCTGTGCAGTCCCTCAGGTCTGTGGGGCATCTCCTGATCTTCGCTGCTCCTCCGTGGTGTGTGATGTGTGCTGATGTGCCGGCAGGCTGGGGCTCTACAGGCATCTCCTCTCCCTGTTGCCTACATCCCAAGTGATGCTTACTTGTCAGCTGCCCTCCTTTCAAGCACTGTTCTTTTCTTTTTTGTATCTAGAGAGCATTAGGTTTTCTCTCATGCCATAACAACTTGAATTACTGTGTATTTCCAGACTTGCAGGGTAAAACTTGATGAGCTGGCAAATATGTGTGGCTTTTTGGCTGCATGTGATCAGAGTTTGAAAGCGCTAGAAAGCACAAAGGAAAGAGCTCTCAGGTTTGCTGTCATTGAAAGCTCAGGATGGGATATTTGCTTGGAGGCTTAATATTCTTCCTCCTGCTCTTCTTTATAAAATAAGGAGTCAGATATGATAAATAATATCCTGGTCCTGATGTTGTGAAGGGGGTCGTGTGTTCTGCAGTCTGGTGCCTGCTGTGGTCTCTGACACACGCAATGAATACGCTCTGCGGTATATCTGACCTCACAGCAGAACATGCCTCTTATTTTATTCCTTTTCCTCTGCCATGGCAGAAGCATCAGAGTTCAACTTCACGCTCGTGTTTTAGTTTTAAACCACTATGGAGATGCCCAGAGCCATTAACAGGGCAAAGGCCACCTCCAGGTATGCTGCTTCCCCATTTGATTCTGCTCATCAATAGAAATACGCTGTGCTTTTGGCAGATGATAATGCTACAGATGGTACTGGGAAAAGTGCAAATGAAAGATTTGATTCCAGCCCTTCCTCTCTTTCATAAAATCCTCTTCATCTCTCTGGTAAAGCCTTTTTTTTTTTTTTTTCCAAGGGCTTTTAAAATCACATCGTCCCTCCTTTCTTCTACCACTGTCTCTGAGCTTGTGACCTTCAGGTCATCCCTGTGTCATTGGTAGGTGTGCGGCTGGTTGTTACAGTCTGCCTTCCAGCACGTCATTCCGGTGCTGAGATCATAGCCTGTAAAAACTGGATATGATCCATTAATCAAGGTGTCCAGCTGTCTCTGTAATGGGGCCAGTTGCCAGGTTTGGGCCAGTGGAAAAGGTAGTGAGCGG
>NW_010393307.1:0-6136 GCF_000710305.1 Buceros rhinoceros silvestris | reverse complement strand
GCGGTTCATGGGGTCTCAGCACCCAGCCAGGTACTGGTGTGGAACTTCAGTGCGTGCTGAGACAAATATTCCCTTGTGCCCTGGGCTCCCACCATGCCCAGTGTAACTGCAGCAGGAGCAGGATGTGGCTCAAAACGCCTGGTGCTGCTCTTGGGCTTTTGCGTGCTGCCCAGGTAGGTAGTATCCTTCTCCTGCAAAGCTGTGGTGGAAGAGCAGGAGGGCTGAAAGGAGTCACCCTCTGGGGTGGCCCAAGCCATGGAGCACACCCTGAACCTAAAATTGGCTTGGGAGGACGAGGGAGAGGAGAGCTGTCGTATCCCCTGTGAGCTCCGTCTGAAATGGCATGTGTGCTCCTGATTGTGTGCGGAGCTGATGCGCATACAGTGCCTGAGTCACCACCCTGCATTAGCTTATTCCAGCACATTTCCTTGTTACAAAATTAGATCCATTTTGCAAATTGCTGCTGCACTAGTAATTGAATTGAAGGGTGGGGTTTTTTGTTGTTTTTCTTCTTTCCTTTTTTTTTTCTTTTCTTCACTGGAGTAAATCAGGAATAAGTCAACAGAATCAAGCCCTTAGTGCTTTCAGCAACATGCTCATTTAAATTGGATGCAAGAGGGTGTCTGTGTTTACATTTGGCCTGCCAAGAATCTCTGTTTCAGAAACTGGCTTACATAATATGTCAAAATTGGTTTACTCATTAGCATTGCAAACTGCGTGAAACAAGCCACAGATTGATAAACTCGCAGCAATATTTGCATCCAGAGCCGAACGGCACGGGGGAGGGGAGGTTCATTAGGAAATGTTCCATTTCCACAAAAAAAACAAATGGTTTCCAGTTATATATCTCAGACTTCATTAATTTTCTGTCTTCCTAAATTTAAATAAAGATTGAGAGGGAAATGTGAAAATCTTTGCTGGCAAGCAGACAGCCCACCTTAATATTTCCTGGGCTGGCGGGTTATTTGCAGCAGCAGCTCCAGGTTGGCCAGTTTTCCTGTCCCTGGCTGGGGCTGCAGCCTGCTCACACAGCCACTGCTGCCTTGACTGATGTTTTCTCTACAGCAGAGGTGGGACGGAGGCTCTGAGGTTATTAGTTAGCTCCTCCAAATGTGGAGTGGGCACAGATGTAGTAACATGGTCCAAAGGCCCATGGTGGTGCTGTCTGCTCCTGCCTGAGCCTGGCCAGGGCGAGCGTGTTGCGATGCAGTCTTGGGCAGAGCTGAGGACTGTGATGCTGAGGAAAAACCCTCCAGCTCAGGCCATCCATGGCAAGACCAATAAAACTTCATCTCCACCATGCAGTGCGGGATTTTATCGGCAGCTGTAAATCTGCACACACGTGCAAGTGTGAACAGGGCTCCCAGGGTAATATGAGCAAATATGTTAGGAGTAAAGAAATGCAGCAATGAGAGGCTCCAAGTGCGAGCAGTGCTTTTGGGCTCCCACTGTGTGGGTGAGCATTAGGTACCCAGCTGGGGGCTATGGGAAGAGACAGCAAAGCACAGTGGGGAGGTGGAAGAGCAGCCCTGTCTCATGCTATCCTTGTGTAGATGCCTCCTGTGACTCCTACTGTGCCCAGGGAGGAGAACTCTCTCCCCAGGCTCCAGCCCTTGCTGTTACTGGTGTTGCTGCATCCCTGTCAGCTGCATTGACGATGAACCGTGTACAGGTGGGAGTTAAATCTCTTCAGACCCTGAGTGATGTGGGGGAAATCTGCTGGATATGTACAGCTGTCCCATAGTATTTAAAGGAGTTTGGGGCTTAAATCCCATGAAGCTTTTTAGTTTGCTTTGAAGCTCCCAACTTCAAAATCAAAGCTGGAAAGCTCTGATATGGTACAGGGAGAGCCATGGCATAACAGTGCTGGCATTGGCTGGTTTTATGCTCGGTTATCCTGAGTGTTCTGTCCAGTAGTTCAGATGATGCCTTTTTGAAAAGTGATCTATTTAATAAAGCTGAAGAAAGCGCCAGCCTGCAGTGCTGCAGGGTCCACTGCAGCCCGACAAGTGTTTTGCTTTGTCAGCAAACACTGACACATCCACTTTCAGCAATGCTAGATCTGACCCACAGCATCCATGGTGTGTCACCAATTCGGGGAAAAAAAAGCAGGCTTTGATCTCCTTATGCCATGTGTTGCAGCCTTGTTTGGAGGAGCTGTGTGATAGGACAGGTCATCCCCTGCTGCAACCCATCGTGCTCTGGCTAAAACTGCATCCTGCACCCCCCTGTTCTGCCTAGGTTCCCAAGTGGGCATATATTGTAGAGGGCTGAGATGTGCCAGCTGCCAGCAGCGCCTCTGCAAAACTGCTGTAATGGGTGTTTTTCAAAGTTTTCAGAAGGCTTTAGTGAGTTTCAGTAACAGCAGTTGCTAGCTGTGGGAAGGGAAAATTATCTCCCTGGAAAATGAAAATGAGGGGTGTTTGCCTTTCACTTACTGTCACACCTTGCAGGAAGAGGCTGGTCGCCATAAGATATGGCAAGTTTCAGTGCCAGCTGGAGAGCTGAATGCAGTGAAAACAGCCAGGAGCAAAGAGATGTATCAGCTGGGGAGCTCAGGCAGGCTGAGCATCCTCCTGCCAATGTGTGGGAGCAACCCAGGCACCTGCAGGCTGGAGAAGAGCTCTCCCAGGGGTGTGGGAGGGCCAGCATCACCCCTTGTGCTGGTGCAGTGGGTGGTGAGTTCTATGTGGTCCTCGGTTGCCTTTGCCCATTGCTGGCTTTAGGTTCACAATCCTCTTTGGGTGTGCGTTATCCCCACAAAACCCCCTCCATGCCTTGTCTGAGCCGCTTGGTCTTTCCTCGAGATGGTAAGGGAAGGAGTGAGATGTGTGAGCCCTGTCCTCGGGAAGGAAGGTGTGTTGGCCACCGCTAACCAGGTGAGTGCTGAGGCACTACTGCAGCCTGTGTGGTGTGAATGTGGCTGCAGAGTGCAGTTCCTGTGTGGATAAAGCATCAGAGGGCTCCTCATGGTGCGGTGGGTCTGCCCAGCTCTGCAGACCAGAGGCACTGAGTTGTTTAATCTGTGTGGCTGGGACTCGGGCAGTGTGCACTGTAGCTGGCAAATGCTTTCACAGGCATTAAAATGCACCTAGCAGCAGAGCTGTGCTTCAGCCTGGAGAACTCTCAGCACCACGTTGTCTCCTCATTACAGCATCAGCCGGCATCAGGCTATGTCTGTTGGAAACACGAGGCCACATCATCAGCGGTGACATCTGTCAGTGTGGCAATGTAGCTCCTGCTCACGGGAAGGGTCTGGTGGTTCAGTGCTCTTAAAGGGCTTTTGGAGTCTCCTGCCTGGATTGTGCTGGAAGTGCCAGCCCTGACAAGATAAATTGAATTATCAGATGAATTCCATCTCCTTGATTTTGTCTTCAGGATTTTCCCTGTGAATTCCAGCTCTTCTTGCACAACGTAAATCCCAAGCCACTGGGGAAAAGCAATTGTGCTCCGGTTTTGCTGTGTAGAAAACTGTTGTCACCCGGCAAGTGTTTCTGTATATCACCATGTAATTTCTGTCTCCTAATAAAAGAGAAAGTTCACTGTGTGTCTCATCTATTCAGTCCCATGTATTTGAAAATATTTGATGCAGTGTGGAGAAAAGAGGGAAAAACAGTGATAAATCCAGGGCTGATAAGTAAATAACATAGAGCGGGATTCACAGTCTGGGTTACACCAAACAGCGCTGGGGCGATGGGCTGGCGATGGCAGAGGCTCGCAGGGTAAGCGCAGAGCTGGGCGCCTTGCGGAGAGGGATCCGTGAGCCCATTTCGTGCTCTTAACATGCCAAAGGGGAGACACGGGACCAGCCTGAAACCCCTCTCATGAAGTGACACGCATTTGCTGCTGATGTGTCAACTTTCACAAGCAGGTGCTTATGTCGGACTACTGCTACCTCCTCCTCCTCCTTCCAGCATGCATGGGGCACAGCAAGG
This sequence comes from Buceros rhinoceros silvestris, assembly GCF_000710305.1. NCBI lineage: Eukaryota > Metazoa > Chordata > Aves > Bucerotiformes > Bucerotidae > Buceros > Buceros rhinoceros. The sequence continues at coordinate 2,201 of NW_010393307.1, read as the reverse complement.
TGTTTGTTTATGTGAATTAATAGCGTGGAAATTTTCCCTTTGGGTTTCCCATAAGTTTTCTCTGATTCACTAAAAAGGCCAAAACCTCAAGTCCAAGAAGACGCTTTGGTGGTCACGTCCTGTGCGAGCGCAGGGGAGCTCAGTGCACACTGAAGTGTGGGAGACCTGAGAGGTCTTTCCCCTGTGCTGGGTGGTCTCCTTGCTGGAGATGTGGGACAGCTTTCTGAGACGCAGTGAGAGGCATCTCAAACTATAACAGACCAAAAAGCCCCCAAACCCGCAATGAAGAAGCACCACTCTGATGACAGTGTAAGTGCCAGAGCTTTGGAGGATCTTAAAGCTTAGGAGCAACTTTAGCCCGGAATTGTGAACTGTTTCTGTCCTGCAGAACACGCATGAGGACTAAAGCCATGCTACGTTGGCAGTGGGGAGCAAGGGGCTGCATCTCCCAGCCTGCTGTGATGGTACCTGCGCCACAACAAAGCAATCAGCCTCGCACCAAGGGGGAAGTATTCGCTGCCTCTACTTAGGCTGTGTGTAGTCCTTGTCTAATAATACGAGCATTTTGCCGTCTCTCTGCAAATAAGGCTGAGGCTGCTGCCTGATTGGTATATCATCTCACTTTCTCTCAGCATTGATTTTCTTGCTCTCCTTATTTGCTTCGTAAAAAGCGAGGCAAGGAGCTGGTGCTCGCTCGCTCCCTCTCCCTCCCTCCTCCCTCCCTCCCTCCCTCTCTCTCTCTCTCTCCTGTGAGAAGCTTTTGGGAGCCTTTATTTTTAGTATGAGACAAACCTTGCTTTATTTCAGGAGACGCAAGTTGGATTATAAATCCTTTTGTAAATGTGTATGGTGATATTTGCTCCGGTAAGTTATATGCATCTCTATTTCTTTGTGTAACTGTTATGTCTAGGGGAGATGTGGGGTTTTACAAGAGTCGTAAAGCCCACAAAATTGTTTTTAGGTTTGGTTTCTTTGTACTCTCATGCTGAGCCCAACTGTTCTGTGGTTTTAAGATAGGTTGAAATATTTTTGGCTTGTATTTTGCTTTGCAGAGGGGGTGCCTGCTTTGAAAACTTGTTTTGCGCTTCATTTTACAGCAGAAACGTGGCGAGTGAGGATTAAAGGGAAAAGGAATTCTGATTTATCATGTTCCTTCTGACATTTTTAATCAAAGATGCCTCAAAAATAATGCAGCAGTGTTTGATTTTAAAAAAAATTAGTAAGAGCTCTTTAATATTGATCAAGCTGAAGTACGATTATCTGACTGCCTATTACCTTAGAAAGATCAATCTAAAGTACGGCAGGTTGGCAGCCACATGCTCCTCACCAAAATGTATTAATGAATTAAAGAAAATCTTTAAGGTAATTAAGAAAATAGCTTGCTTCAGAGTGCAACATCATTAATACAGGTGAATAGACTGTTGCTCTGACTTGCTGCTGCCTGCCTCTGCTTTGTACAGCTCCGCAGCCTCATTCCTCAGCGGTCTCGGCTAACTTGGAGACCAATTTGTTACCTGTAAATAACGGCGAGGTGCAGTTATTTATCCCTCCTGTCACAGCTCCTGGTGTGCTTTCAGGCAGTGTAAGACAGTGATTGTAGGGGTATGGCTGAGGAAAACAAGATGTATAGCTGTAATACTTTTGGACTACATAATAAATACTTGAATTTTCAGCGTTATATCGATTAATTTATTTGCCATTTCATTTTTTTATACTCGAACCGTATCCCCGGGAGTTGATCTCTTCGGTGTTTCAGAAGTCTTTAAAAACTCCAGCTTGTAGCACAAGCTAGAGCTGCTGTGAGAACATGCTTGAGTATATACCTGCTCAGAAAATCAACATATTAGACCCAGAATAATCTGCCTACTCTCGTGATCCCACGGCATGCTAATAGAAAGATGAAGTGCACTTTAGTAAGGTGATAGAAGACTGTAACTGGAGAAGGTAAGGACGTCGTGTCTTCTAGCTCAAGCTAAACTCCTCCAGAGAGAAATTTCAGGTTGCCAATAACTGCTTAGTCATTTGGACCAGCTTAATTGTTTCTGTTTTTCCAAAATGGAACAGTTGCACTTGCCTGGAGAGCAGCTGACGGGCAGACTTCATGGTGTGCCCCTCCGCAGCGGGCTCGGGAGCGCGGCTGGGGTCTGCGCCGGGGCTGCCCAAGCCCTGGCTGGGCAGGAGCTGGTGCTGGCTCGCGGCAC
>NW_010393306.1:1535-15773 GCF_000710305.1 Buceros rhinoceros silvestris | reverse complement strand
GGCTTCCGGAGCCGCTGGCGGGGCCGAGCACCTGCGGGCAGCGGCCTTGGGCTCCTGCCCTGCGAGAAACACGCAGGGGAATGACTGCACGAGCGCGTGCCCCTTCTCCTTGAGGGTTCGACGTTACCTCATGTACCAGGCGCCCTGGGATGTTTTCATGGCGTGATTTATTCTTTGGAGACAGTCCTGTGCAAGCGTGTTTCCAGCGCGGTGGGCAGGTTTGCTTGTTTTCCAGGTTGCTCTGCTGGACATAGATATCTGTGGGCCGTCAATCCCTAAAATGATGGGTCTAGAAGGAGAACAGGTAGGTGAATGCGCCAACACATTGGTTAAAGGGTTTCTGCTCGATTTTTCATTAACGTTTTGGGGTTTCGTAGAGTTAAAAGTTTCTGAAACGACTGCTTATAAGGGGAATGTGTGTGGCAGTGGGTAGGGATATAAAGGTGATATGGAGAAGTTTGGTGTAATTTAGTTTGTAGAAAAAGTGTCTGCTTTCAGGAGGACCAGTGCTGCAAACCGAGTTTTGCTGCATATTGACCACATATTCATGACTGCTTAAGTAATGTCAGCGTGATGCTCTTTATCAGCCCTAGGATATTGTGTGTGTATATATATTACATAAAGTCATGGGTCAATTTCTTGTAAAAGGGCTGAAGAGTTTCTCTTGACTTACTGAGGGAGGTCTGGCCCTTCTGCAGTTTTAACTCAGCTGCTCCAGTAAAGCAGTGTAAAGGCGGGATGCCTGGTTACCCAGTTTTGACTTACGTTTGTGTTTTATGCACCGTCTGTATCTATTTCCAGTGTAATTTCATGTATCGCTTCAATTTCCAGGTTCATCAGAGTGGTTCTGGGTGGTCTCCAGTGGTAAGTTGATGTAACTTTCAGAGAGTTTGTTTGGGTTGGGCACCCTCTTCTAAGGTGGAAAAGGAGAGAGGCGTAAATATCCAGAATCTGTAGAAATAGAGCTATGTTTATATAGGCTATGTAGATCCGAGTGTTAAATTTCTTCTGTTAATCATAATACTAGTATATTTCTAAAATAGTTCTATTATTTTAGGTGTCTCTTGTTTAAAACCCAGAGTACAGTAAGAAAGACAATAAATACAAGTTATTTTTTGTTATCGTGTGGCTGTGTAGTATGTCACCTTTCCAATCATGGCCAAAAGTATCTGACACGCAAGAAGCAGCTCAGTGATCTTTAGAAAACGCAGGAGATGTTCTTGAGGAGAGATGGTTGTCTAGAGATCCCCTGTAGTGTGTACACTGTTAAAAAGACACTTTGATGCTGAGAGCTGCTTTTATCCTTGTGCTGTATCCGGTTGTTTCACAAGTCGCCGTCAATGTTACTGCAACTGGATTTATTTTCAGTCTGTGAATGTGGTTGGTGAGCGTTGCACAAAACCTGCCGGGTTTCGTGCCCTTCGACTAAAAGAGACAATAAGGTCCTCTGCCTTTGTTTTCTTAATGTCTCCCCCTACCCCCAACTGCTTTTTCTATAAAAATGTAACTTTTGAGTTGGTGTCTGACTGTTCTGTGTGCTCTCTGCTTCTGCTTTAGTATGTGGAAGAAAACTTGGGTGTCATGTCAGTGGGGTTCTTGCTTAGTAGTCCTGATGATGCTGTCATCTGGAGAGGGCCGAAAAAAAATGGTGTGTATCAAGTGTTTTCAACAATAATTCATGTACTTGAAAGATTTAATGTCATGAGCCTGTTTAACTAGTAACGTAAATATAGCATAGCAAGCTATAGGAGAAGATGAGTAAATGCTTAGTTTCTTTCATTGAATATATTCATTTGATGAGGTTAGAAGGTCAAATGCTGTAGGTTTTTTTAATATTATTTAAAGCCATGGCAAAATAAGCATTACTGTACTTAGGTTGACAGGTCAGAAGAATCCACACACCTAGACTATGAAAGTTGAAGTAGACTCTAAAATTTGAAATATAGGGAGATATTTTTTCTCTTCCTCATTCTTAGCCTTTCTTTTAGGGTTGATCAAACAATTTCTTCGCGATGTGGACTGGGGTGAAATCGACTACCTGATTGTAGACACACCTCCAGGAACATCTGATGAGCACTTATCTGTTGTGCAGTATCTCAGTGCAGCACACATAGATGGTGCTGTTATAATCACTACCCCTCAGGTATGAGAACTTAATTTCCTTTGATAGAAGCATTGTGGCAGCTAAAGCCAGTCTCTTAACTTCAGAGAAACGATGGTACAGAACCAAAGGGAGTCGACGTCCTTGTTTTGTGCCTGCAGCTGCCTGGCTTATGAGGTAGCTGGGTGTCTCAGAGGAGATGGGGATCTGGGCGGATCACTAAACAGCTGAGCAGTTCACAGTCAAAAGCTCTCATGACCTGTGGGGTGAAGGGAAATGAGGTATTTCACATCCTTCTTTGAGGTTAGACTTAACATCATTGCGAATCCGTAACTTACTCACCAGCAGCTTACCGTTCAGAAGGCAGTCAGAAGGTTCGTTTTTAAGTGATAGGTGTGCACTGTTTGACACCACGTGAAGCAGGCTGTTGCCTCCAGCAGGCAACTTTGTGCTGTGCATTTTTAAAAGAAAAGTCTGCCCCTGGAGAGCTGAAACTCAAAATAGATCCAATTCATACCCGGGTTTTAATGCCTGGTTTGGAGTGGAACAGGAGAGCAAAGACAGACAGTATTTCTACAACAGATGAAAGAGTAAAGAGTAAAGGAAGTGAAGTGGTGAGAACGGTATTGGATAGATGGTGAGGGCAGGAGCAGGGAACGGGGAAACTGAATGAGGTCAGGTATATATGTGAGAAGCCTGAGGGGAGCATAAGCTGTTCACATTTCATTTGAAAAGAGGTAACGAGTGTAAGCCTGGTGGTTCTTGTCCTTGCTTGCTCTGTTGAGAATACCAGGAGTCTCTCTCTAAACTGAAAACATGAAAAAGTTACATTTAAAGAACTAAAGATAGGAGATAAACCTTAAATATGGCTGAATCTTTAGCAGAGTTAATTCAGATTTCAAAACCGAACCACGTTCTGTTGGCTGGAACTGTGGTTGTATCGCTGCTCAGAGAATTGTTGCTAGAGCACGTTACGCAGGTTTACATTTCTCAAAACGTGAAGAGAGCAGTAGTAATTCCTGATGAACTTCCTTTAAAATAGCTCTAAGGACGTAACGTAATGGGTTAGCAGCGGAGCGTTGCAGTTGGAGTGTGGTGTTTCCTCATGTTTGTAGGAAGTATCGCTTCAGGATGTGCGGAAGGAGATCAGCTTCTGCCGTAAAGTGAAGCTGCCAATCATAGGGGTTGTGGAAAATATGAGCGGCTTTATATGTCCCAAGTGTAAGGTAAGGAAGGCTCTCTGTGCACTTTAATCCTGACGGTGTTTGTACAGAAAACGTTGCTCCAAAAATGCCTTGTTCTCAAATTGCAGTATTTTAACTCTGATTTTCATGTTGTCCCAGAAAGAATCCCAGATCTTTCCCCCGACTACTGGAGGTGCAGAGAAGATGTGCCAGAACTTAAATGTTTCCCTCCTGGGTAAAGTGCCTCTCGATCCTCAAATAGGTATTGCGCTACCTTTAAAACAAGTTTTTCCACCTACACTGGTGTTATTACTGCAGAACCCTGACTCGGGCACTGATAAATTAGAAGGTTAAACATTTTGTCTCTTAGGTAAATAGCCACTTTTCAACAGAACATGTTTTTTGAATCAAGAGTTACCAGAACTGTGATGCAGCGTGGTGTGAAAAGAGGAAAGTGCTGGGATAGTTTCCTTAATCTTGATTCAGACTGGATTATACATTTTTTCAGCTGTGTAACCACAGTCAGAGTATAGCGGCTCTTTCTCTTTGGTGTAATCACCTGAAGCGCAGACTGAACACAGTCATAACCACGATGAAGAATAATATCTCGTAGGCGTTAAGCATTAAAACTAGTGCTCTAGCTTCACTGGCACCACGCAGATTCCACTGTGGCTCGTGAGAAGGCTTGGGTCCTTGCCCATTAGCTGTCGGCAATTAATCCTTCATTTAATGACATCAGGGAACAGGCCTGTACTTCCAACATAATGACTGAAGGTTTCTGCTCGTAGTGTTTGCAGAACTGTAAGCCGTGGTTCTAGTTACATCACTGACAAAAGGACTTCTTAAGCCACGCGTGGCTCTAGCTGGTAGCGGGGTAAAGGGTAAAATAAAGAAAAGTTCATCTTTTCCCTTTGCTTTACTTTTCTGCTTTTCCTGTCCTTCAAGGAAAAAGTTGTGACAGAGGCCAGTCTTTCTTGTCTGAAGCACCTGAGTCTCCAGCAACATCCTCGTACAGGAATATCATTCAAAGTAAGTCTGAAAATCACTGTGCAAATGCATCCTCTCAGTCCTGACACTGCTGCAGTGTACAAAGGTGCCCAACAGAATCGTGTTATTCTGTCACAGCTAATAAATCCAGTAGACGTGCTTAGCAGTTACGAAAGTAACAGATGCAAGTAACATGTTCGCTTCTCCTAGGCACCTGTGACAGGCTTTGAAAGCAGCAACAAACCTGTATTGAATAACTGGTTTCTATGTTGGGCTTCAATCACTAGTTTTCAGAAAAGCTGTATGTGTGTTCAGTTGATTTCACAGGCTGTTCAGAGGTTCCCCGGCAGGCGGAGGAGGTCTGCTCGCCATGCTGAGGGTGATACAGCTGGCTGATGGCAGCTCCACCCCTAACTGTAACTGCACAAAAACCCATACAAAAAACTACCTGAAGAGCCGGAGACGTGCAGCTTCAAAAGAGAAACGGGTGGGAAATTCCCAAAGCCATTTTCACTGAGATGAAGGTGCAGCTTGCAGTACTTGTACCAGCAGGGGACAGTGATGCAGCAGTATCTAACTCCCGATGTGCAACTGCAATATTTATATTACTTTTTCTGTGTCTCTGCAGGAATTCAGGAATACTGTGATCAACACCATTTTCAAGAAGAAAAGATTATCTAATCTATGAATGGAATAAAAATGTAGTTCGTGTTTAATTATAGAAAAGTAACTTATGCCTTGTTTTAATAGAAGGAATGTATTCTTTTTGTATATTGCAAATAAATTCTTAATATAAATGTTCTTGGGGGTTTTTTTTCCATAGTTGTGGATTCTTGGAGTTCGTGGGTGGTCTCACAACGTGTTGGAAAACTGTAAAACTGAGTCTTCGTTTCTGTTACTTAGGTGCAGTCTGCGCCTCTCTCGTGGTACTAATAACCTGAATGGGAAGTTGGTGTTTGAAGACACACAGAGACATTTTATTTAGAAAGGTGAACATAAAATACGGTTGGCTGACTTTGGGGCACTGTACCCAGCGTACCTGCTCTGCACGTGGAGTAGGCTTTGTCCTGCCTTCTGCGCTAGGATGAATTGAAATGCCTGCTCTGCCTCGCTGGGCAACATCATCTCGGGATCGTCCCTCTCAGTGGAAAAGGTCTATATTCGGTGTAGTATTGTCTCCTTTTCTTACAGCTGGTATCACTTTATAAATAAAGACCTACTAGAGATTATGCAGGTTAATTATGGTACAAGTACAAATTTTATTTATTACAGGTATCAGAATAAAATTAACTTATTTTAACTATTTGTACTTAACTGGCTGCTTCATGCAAGCACTATGTGACCGGGCTACGTGATTTGTTCGTTCTTCTGCCTGGCCCTAAGCCCCAACACTAAAAAATAAATGTTCAGTATCTTTAATAACTAAGAGGCCCTTTGCGATCATAATTCCTCTTTTTATTGAAGAATCAAAGCTTTGTGAAATCAGTATCGTGTACAACAGGGAAAGACAGTTTGATTAAACAAATGAACATTGTGTTTTGATCACATTCTCATTCTAGGTTAAGATAATGCAGCAGTTTCAGGTGACAGATTCTTTTGTTAAAGAAGTGTGCTCATAAGCATTTTGGTTTTGTGCCTATACAAACTGCGTTTTGATGGAACTCAAAGTAGTAAAGGCTCTAAACCTTACAGAATCTAAAGACTCAAGCATAAATGACAAAATCCTTACTGTTTCATGCAGGTGTAATTCTAGAAGAGCTTTACTTAAATGTCTTTATATGAAGAACAGTTTCCATGAATGAGTGGTTTTACTGCTCATCCTTTCAGTTCCTTATCTGATTAGCGCCTGTCTTCCCCTGTTCTTCAGTGCGGTCTTCTGAGATCCTCCTTGTCTGGCCTGCAGAATGAGCACAGGAGGCAGGAGATGGGTGTTAGCATACCCCAGCTGATGGGAACCTTTCCTAAGCAGCAGGGAAGAGCCTGGTGGAAGCCTGGGGGCTGAAGGTGGCTGTCCCAGCTGTGCCCAAGCAGAGGCACTGCAGTACCTCAGAAGGTGTCCCTCTGAGGATGTCACTGAAAGGACATCATTCTTCACGGGCCTTGGAAGCAGCTCAGCTGTGAAGCTTCAGCAGGCTCCAAACCCAGAGCAAAGTGACATGGGGTGCGGCCCCTCTGAGCAAGCTCTGCAGGAGGCTGATTCCAGAGTCAAAATAGCCCTGCCAGGAGTTACCTTAGGAACTAAGACCTGGGGAGAGCCAAAGCCAACCACGTGAGGCAGGTCAGTACGTGACACTTCGTGGGCTGTAGCTGACAGACCAACTCGGTACTTACTCTTGGGAACATCTGCTGTGAGAAAAAACCTTGAAGTTACTCTGCTGGTGCTTTTTTGTCTCCCTAATTTGCAGTGGATGTAGCCATATAAATTAGCAGTCTGAAGGGAGATCCCAGCTATCACAAGAGCCTGTGGACAAACAGAAGTTCAGGTGGGACACATAACTGCTGTATATAGGCTGTATGTGTAGACTACAGACAGACACGTGTGTGTACATATGTATACGTACCATTTACAGATACATGCATATTATAAGAGGGGGATATTCCTTCCAGGAGTAAATGACCTTCAAAGAGCTCCAACCATGTCAGTGTTAAACACAACACTTCCTTTCTGCAGAATTCCTCGCTAAATTAACCAAGCCCTGATACAAATCCTTTTTGTCATTCTCTACCTTGAAAGACCTCATTACTTTCCTAAAAGCACTTACTCAAAAAAGCACCTATTCGACTGATTCCATAATCATTTCACTTTTGAAAAGCCTGATTTGTATCTAAAAGCTTTGTATCCAGAGGCAGCAAACCTGCAGGCTTGCTTAGCCTTATTGTATACAAATAAAATCCTGCAGCTTAGAGATTTACAAAGAGATTTTCATCAGTAGATATGAATTAAGATCTAGCGTCTACAGGCAGTGAAAACAATCAGATCTTTTTGTGGTGCTACGGGCTTAGCAGCAGGCAGATGAAGTAATGTAACAAAATATTTTTTCTTAGACTCAAGAAACAGTTTCCTGGAAGCTGTTGTCTTTTTATTTGTGTAACTTGCCTTTTACGAGCACTGGAGGAACCTGCCTCCAGTGCTAGTTAGGCTTCCTTCTCCTGCAAACAATAGCAAACAATCTCTGGTTTTCAAAAATAAAGGTGGGGCCCAGGAGAAAGACTGCTGGTTTAATTTTAACTACCGCTTGCTTGGCTTTGCCATTTTGGGGACTAGAGTTAATAATTTGCAGATGATTGATACCCATAGCTGAATTTCCTGTTTCGTTTAATAATAAAATGTAATTTGGCTGTTACAGGTTATGTAGCTGCACATGTCCAAGACACTTATTAACTTTTTCAAAATTAATTAGTAAATTTAACTTAGCCTGGCTAAGAACTTGACAAAATTAATTCTATGGCACTTAATGTTTACAGGGGAAAACATGAAAGTTTCATAGACAAAAATACCTTAACATAATGCAATATATGGGGTAAATCTTCTCTTGTATTTAGAGAAACGTGTACATTTTTTTAGGGGCTTATAGATACAGTAATTATAAAATACATACAGCACAATTTATCAAGGTTTTAAGCACTACGATACTGGTTCTTTCAAAAGGGAATGGTACCAGAGATTTAAACTCCTCACTTTTAAGAGCAAATACCATTCAAGTCCCAAGGAAATGTGAAAACCTGAAAACCAGCATCACTGGTTTATTTTTTGTCCTCTCCTATTAGTTTCCTTTGAGTGAAATAACTTTGGGGAAAGTAAGTTGCTGCTGTTAAAAAGAAGTTCATAATTTTGCCGACCACTTAAGGGTCTTAGGTGAAGGAATTCACACCAAAAAATCTAGTAGAAGCGGGGCTAAATCTGTTCCAGAGTGCAGAGCTTGACCGCAGAAAAGTTCTCACAATTTCTTGAAGCTGTTAGTGGAATTCTTGCACTGTTGGAAGATTTCCTTCAAAGACTGTTGTAAAACTGAGAGATCTGGGGTTTCCCTCTACCAGCACTGTCTGTCAGCCGCAGGTACCGCAGTACCCCCAGGCTTACCAGCCATTTCAGCTTCAAGGAGAACAAGGTGCTAAAGAGAAACACTGTCCAAATAACGGGACAGATAATGAGACCAAGCCAAAAGATTCGGGCTTCAGCTTCAGTTGAGGCAGCTATTGTCGGCACCTAGAAGGAAAAATACTGAAACTACTAGTCACGAAGACAACATCCACAGTAACAAATCAGCAGAGAAGGAAGAATGGACAAAATTACTTCTTCATATAAATTTCACTTCTTATATGCATAGAAAGAAGATTAAGAGCAGTTTTCTGCCTGCTGCCCTACTGTACAGGACAGCAGTTTCTTTCCACAGTGTTCTGGCCTCTGCTCACGTTTAAATGAGATAATTATTCCTTTTGTCAATGATAGCTCCCACTAACACTACAGATCAGTAGCATTTTTAAGTCAGACCTGTGTTACACTGACAATTGTTGGTAAACTTCAGAACTGCTAAGTTACCTTTGACATTAGATGCAAACTTGGCCCAGGCCTCAGAGAAGTGTCAACCAGGAGACAGCGTTACAAGCAGAAGGTCAGTGTGAGGACTTCACTGACTGTAGTGTAGATTTATGACATGTGCCCTTACACAAATCAAAAGTATGGGGGAAAGAATCAGTCCAGGATTGGAGAAGCTGTAGTATCTAATCTGGAAATTGCAGTGAGCTGTGCGAGTGCTAACAAGGAACCTTGAAAGATCCTCCATAGAATTTATCAGTTATTCCCAGTTCTGACAGTGAAATTCTCGTAACAGTGTCCATTTCCATGTGTTTTCCTAAAAACCTGCAGTCTTAGCTTAATTTAAATCTTGTGTGAAGCTGATTTTTCTATCCTGTAACTAATACTTTGATTTTGTTTATGAAGTCCACTGATACTCCATAAATTAAGAACTGTGCCTTCAGAAATCCCTCTTCTGTACTACTGGTGTTGGACACCGTAGTAACTGCTGGCATCTTTCTGGAAGAGGCATCGTTATTGGTGGTGCTCTATTTATGTTCTATCTGTGGCCTCACGTTATCACAATGCTGAAAAGTAACTAAAGGAAGATAATGGTTCAGACGGGTCTGATCTTCCCTACGAGACCAGAATTCAACATTTCACTCCAAACCTCAGACCTCAACCCCTGTTAGTGCTAGCTTCCAAAATAGAAGATTCACAACTGGAAAAGAAAACCCTGTGGATTCTTCCACTCTGAAAACTGAAGTGTCTTTTAATTCGTTTGCAGTATCTTCAGTTCTCCATGTAAAAATAAGACTTACCCATCCATCGTGAGGCAGAGAATGGCACCCAACTTGTAAACAGAGTTAAGTTACTCTATCTTGCCTAAGAAGACCCTGAAAGATGCAATAATCACAAGGTGTCTTTTATTTTTTCCTGTACCCTCTAAACCAGTGCTGTTGCAGAGGTCCAGAGAGTAATGTTCTGTACCTTCATAGTTATAGAAAAAGACATGTTCTGAGTCAATCCAATATCCTGAATTACTGACAAATTCCACAACAGTGACATTGCCTTAGACTAATTAGTTAGGAGAAAAAGTGAAAACACCTGAGAACTCTGCACCTAAAAGTCCTAATTAACTTGATAAGCAAGATTACAAAAGGCTGCAGTCATCTCGAAGAAGGGAATTGTGATGTTTGGAATGTAAGTGTAAGAATTACTTTTCTTCCTGCAGACCTCAGCAGAAGACAGGATTTCAAGAGTGCCTCCCTGTTGCAGCAGCAGCACACCAGGAATTAGCTATCATTGGTGAGTGACTTGAGATATTTTTAAGCCAATTTACTGTAAAGCAAGAGAGCTTAAAAAGTTGCCAGAGGACTGGGAAAGGAGGTGGGGAATGCCAGACTCTGGAAGGTAGGAGAATTGCAAGTGGTCCAGGACCTTGCTGAGATAAAGTATTTCTTGTGGATGACAAAAATACAGCTGTGACAAAAATACAAATCCCCTCTAGTTCTGTGTTCTTCGGTGGTGCTGTGGATCCTATGCCAGGATTTTTGGAAGGCTTTAGCCCATACAGATGAGTCAGCTTTGTACTTCTAGGCTAGAATTCACAGAGGGTAATAGGTGAAGTAGGCTTGCTCGTTTCCAGTCATTTTGAGGCCAGCAGGCCATCTTATGGGTGCCATTGCTTCTAAGTGCTGAGAAAGCTCTTGCTGACTGTCTTGGCAGGATGAAGAAGCTCTGAAGGTGTCCTAGTTCCTTTGCTTTCATGCAGGCTTACCTGGGTTCTCTGTATACCTTTCACTTGGGTTTGGGGAGGAAGGTTAACATCTGTTAACCTCCTAAGGGTGCTCAGCCCTGCTGTGCCGGCCCCCTTCTCGCTGCAGAGGGCACCCTAGGCCCGCAGGATCAGCCTGTTCCACGGGGGCTCGGAGCCCAAGCTGAGCCCATGCCCAAAGCAGCTTCAAAGGAACATCGAGGGAGTAGTGCCCGAAGTGCTGTCCTCCCGGGCTCCTGCCTGAGCCCGAGCGGGGCTGCGGAGAGCACGTCAGCTGGGGAAAGCAAACTACTGCACAGGCTGGCCTCTGGCAGCGATGCCAAGGGCTGCCCTATCGCTTCTTTGCTCAGGGTGTTTGAGGGAGCACTAGCAGTATCAGAACGCTCTACCTAACAGTTCTACCCCCCACCATACTCCATGAGCATGAATAAATCATTAATTTAAAAATACTGAATTTAAACTATTCAGCATTGCTTTCAACATGGATCTTTCCTGAGGAGGATTCTGCATGGGCACTAACTATGGGAAGATGCGTTTGTTACAAGACGTTCACACTAGAAGATAAAATAGAGATGTTTCGTACTGATAGTACCACGCTGTGAAGATTTATCTTGGGACATGACAACTGTTGTGAGACCAGTTGTTTCCAGCGCTTCCCAGATGCAACGATCCAGTGTGCTGGCAACTGAACGCCCGCGTTGTCTTCTATAGACACTGGATAAACGGTAACTGTTACAAATGTCCTCTGTTTCTTCTATTTGGCTTAGTATCCGCTTTTCAAGCTTTCCTAAGGATTCCTGTTTGTCCTGTGCCTATTATTAGGATGCTTACCCTTTTTGCTTCAAACACCCAGTGGCTTTTTCCATCTTCATCAATCTGGTTCCACCAACGCAAACCAACCAAGAGTCTTCCTGTCACATTCTAGTGACAGAAACAATTATTTGCATTAATCAGTTACATAATTCACTTGTCATTAAAAATGACAACTATGTCTGAAAATCATATTCTTTTATCAAATACTAAAATTGTTCTAAAAGTGGTGCCAGCTTGAGCACAACAGTCATTAAGGATGGATGAGTTACCACAAATGTAGAGGCTTGTTCTATTCTAATATGATAATTAGCACAATAACATTGATCTAGCTAAAAACTATAGGATGTATCTTTTCCAAGTGAGTGAGTTGGAGAAGCCCCCAATAAAAAATCTTCCTCAGTAAGAGATGAGAATGGCAAACAAAAACACACTGAAAAAGAGGAGAATTAATTATAAGTAAGCAAGCTACATGGGATGAAGCAAAGAAATTGAGACAATATTTCTGCCCCTGGATGAATACTGGAAGGTTTTAGTACACTGGAGATGCATCAGTACTTCACCTCTACGAAACAGAAGCCTTGTTCCACATGTGGAGTGCCTGGGATTCTGGGCTGGCCTGACCTGCCAGCCTGCACGTGATTAGGGCACCAGTGCAACAGCTGGGCTCCCCAGAGCCTTCTGCAGCTCCTGTATGCTGGGTCCCAGCACAGTACTGCAGCTTTGGACACCCCTGGGCATGCAGTACTGAAAGCCAGTATGACTTTATTTCTTTTTCTTTATGGGGAAAGCATACAAACAGATCTACCCATGGCAAGGCAATTTTCTCACCATATTAAGAGCTCCCATCAGCCATAGAGAACGCGGTGACAAACAGTAACTAAGATATGTAAAGGTCTTAAATTAAAATGGGCTGATCAATTAATAAATCAACTTTTGTCAATATACGTATTTCCTTTTGTGTTTTATTTAATAGTGCACAAAATACTTTCAAAGGCAATTATTATTCAGGGTCATCTTACCTTAACTGACCAAAAGTCAAAGGATAGGAGGAGGAGAATAGTGACGAAACAGGCAACAAAGCTGTTGCTGAACCAGTCACAGAGCAAATAGGTAATAATAGCACTCACTCGGAAAAAGAGGTGGAAAAAGGTGGCCAGTGGGTGCCTAGAAAACAAACAAAAAAACCACAGAGAACTCGAAGTTATGGGCCAAGAAGGAATGTTGCAGTATTTGCTAACAATGTAGTATAACACGACGATTTCTAGTCTAAGTGGTATTTTGGTTTGTAGCTGCTGTTAATTCATACGTTGATGCAGATCTTCATTATCAAACCAACAGTATTTCCAGTAGCTAACCTTCAACCTATCACTAAAAGATTGTGTTATTCATGTCAAACTTTCTCAAGACAAAACAACATCTGGAGTCTTTCACCATTTTCTTTGATGCTGTGTGAAGGAATTTAGTGGTTGTGTTCAACGCTGCTCCCTAAAATCCTCATTGTTTCATGAAATAAATCTGCATTGCAAGGCACAAAAGAATTGAGATCTTAGGCCTTTCAGAAATGCTTTGAAATAAGAATGGGAACTCTGAAGATAAAAAATAAAATAGCTGTGGGTATAAGACAAAATGACCCTTCCTATGTAACGTCTGAACTGAAGTCTTCCTTTTACAGAGGGAGTATGATTTGGAAATCTGACAATCTAACAAATGTTCATTAATTTCAACAGGTACTTGTGCTTTGTGCATCAAACTAAATTTTGTCCATAAGAAAATAAAGGAGGGTTTTGGTGAAAAAAGTAACTCTATGGTGTGGAATAGCGGGCTGCACAGTAACACGGGGGGTTGGAGAATGCCATAATGAGACAGTACAATTTTAGGGTAATATGCCAGGTACAAAAACTTCTGTACAATTGTGTTAATTTGTTTAAAGTGACAATTAGCTAGAGGCTATTGCATTTAAGTGACTTCTTCCCTTGAAGCTGACTGAATAAAACTTATCTTCTGAATAAGATTTTTTAAGTCAGTGATAGTCTCATTAAGCTCTTCTACCTTGGTAAACAATTAACAGTAGTATGGCCTAGGTCATAATTAACTATTCAACTATTAAATTTATTCTATTACTGTGTATAATAAAATGATACCTACACAATGATAGTTATCATAAACTTAAATTATAATTAGATTTAACTTACAGTTGTTATCTTTAATATTATTATTCTATAGCTGCTTAACTGTTCTAGTAATGACCTATTTTACAATGGCCATATTGTGCTTGTACTGCACAGGCCGGACTGGAGAAGCAAGAATGATGCACAGCTGTAGTTTGTATTTACTCCTGATCAGGCCCATGCTAACCTCACACTTCCCAAAAACAAGTTCTGACTTAAAACGGAACGTGTGACATTTCAAGTGAAAAGAGCTTTTCCTGCCATTAGCAGATGGGAGGGTGGGTGGAGCGGAGGGAGTATCGTGAACTGTCAAAACCAGATAGTAACTTGCTACATCAAGTCACGATCTTACTAAAGAAGACTGAGTCGATGACTCCAGCGATACCTTGCGTCAGGACAAGCTATTCATGGATCACAACCCTAAAGCACAGCCGGTGGACTGAATTTTTCTATCAGTGCTACAAATGTGAATGTAACTTTGGAGAAGTAGCGTTTCATTTGGAGGTCAGGTGATGAATTACTGTTTGGATGCTGAATCTGTTCCAATATCAAACTTTGAAGAGTGTTTACTAAAATGTAAGCCTCTTGCTTCTGCACTGTTTTCTGTTGCAGCACTGAACGCTCTACTGAGATGATGGACTATCTGTCCTCTCACAAGGATATGGCTAACCAAACCACAGGCATGCCGATTC
>NW_010393306.1:0-1469 GCF_000710305.1 Buceros rhinoceros silvestris | reverse complement strand
AGGTTTGGGCTAGCCAAGCCACAGGCATGCAGATTCTTGTCTGGGGGGGAATATGAAGATATATCAAAACTTGCACCTCACTCTGTGGACAGCTCTCTCGGTGTCAGAAAATGCCCATCTATGTATGCTTTAAAAAAAAAATCCTGAAACTAATGGAATCCAATAAATAGACGGTTCACTTCCTCCCTTAAGAGAACAGATGATTTTCTTAATTCACAGCTATCGGATGAAACTTACAGCTCCTGTGATATACAAACCACAGGAGGATCATCCCCAGTAACTGCTCAGACATGCCACGGCAGCACTGTACGTGCTGCTTCTCACACCTCTGTCTGGGGCTCCGAATACATCTAGGCAAATCTTGAACAAACCGCCTCCCTGGTTGATCATGTTGGGTTACCTGGCTGACTTGAAACAGAAGCAATCATATGCTCCTAACTGTTCCAGCTGAAGTGTCCTGGCACTGCAATGAACTGCAAAAATGGTGTAAGTCATCTTCTTCCTAACCTTAGGAAAGCAGCCACTAACTAAATCACTTGTTGCTAGCTCTAGTCTGGTCCTATAGACTGAATCTGTGGCTTGCATGCTCAAGACTCTCTCCTAAGCTGTATTCCCAGCTTAGTTTAATTCTTTAGTTCAATTCTTTAGTTCATGTTCTTCAAGACTGCACCAAAATAGAAACCCTCATTTAAAAAGCATGTTGCTGCTAGAGGACTTGAAACAAAGAAACTCTGATAATGTTAATCTTGTCGTGGCTGACTTGTGATGCAAAGTCTGAAGCACTCCAAGGGCAGAAATGTTTCACCAGACACTAGTACAACAGAGTAATTGTACTGCACAGATATGTGATTGCTTGTTGGGACATCTCAGATAACAGTCGTGTTAGGCTTAACATCTTCATTTACAAAGAAACTGGGGCAAGGTGGAAGGGAAGAAAGAGATAAAAATCAAAGCTGATTATATACATTATTGATGTGTGCGTGCACATGTATAATTCCTTTTGACATAAAACTTCTTTCCCTTGACAGACTTTGACTGGAGATTCTTCAAAAGCCACTGATGGAACCACAGCTCTGTCAGTTGGGACTCTGTCAGGGTGGACAGAGCTGCGGAGTGACACCTCTGGTAATGTAAGAGTAAACTGCTTAGCCTGACAGATGACATGGATCCATGGGTTGGGTTTCCTTAGGTACGGCTACAAGGATAAGATATACTATATCCCACATAACATCACATCCCATGGTGGGCAGACGTGTCTGTTTCATTGCAAGTAACTTGCTGTTTCCCTTCACCCCGCTGCACCTGTTCTGCTGAAGATGCGAGCTCTCTACACGTCTCCAACTCTAACAGAAATACAGTTGGGTGGTTTTTTCCTTTTTGGTGATATATTGGCTTTGGGTACGTAACGTTTCTGACTCCAGGGCAGGACGCCGCAGCGCCTGCCGAGCAGTCGGGCTCACAGCAGCGAT
>NW_010393305.1:0-13520 GCF_000710305.1 Buceros rhinoceros silvestris | reverse complement strand
GGCCGCGCCTCACCGTCACCGCTTCCTGGCCGAGCCGCCGGTGTGCCGCGGCGGAGCGGGGCTGCGGGGCTGAAAACCGCAGCACGCGGCAGCGGTTCGCGGTGCGGTCCGTTACTTAGTCCTTCGGCTTGGAGGAATCTGGAAGCTTCTTTTTTCTTACGAACTACTAAGGACTGTTTGGCTGCCGTGGTCAGGGAGTTTCCTGAGATGCTTTTATTTAGTTGAGAACATTCAGAGGGAGATTTTCTGTCCGAGGCGAGTTCTGCTGTGATTCCCCAGGTGATGAGGACGCGAAGCAAGCGGAAGCATCTCACGCGAAGCAGTGCAAGGTGTTCCGTGGTGTAACGGCCAACCGCTGCTGTCGGTCTGGGGGTGTGACAGCACAGTGCTTGCCTGGTTTTATTCTGTAGCCAAAATTAACTGGACTTTATCTTTTGCATCCTTCTAGAACCTTGGAGTTTGTCACCACCTGTATTCTGGGAACAACGTGAGGGAACTGGGTTTTTTTTGCCCTGATTCAGTGTTAGTTCCGTTGAAATCTCATGTATGCGGGCTGTGTATTTTCAATTTGCGGATATGTACGTTAATTCCTGTTTATGCCTCTTGCAGCATTTGAAGCCTGGAGGAATACTGCGATGGCCCCTCAGATGACTGGTGCTCATCAAAAGTTCTTGCAGGTCCTGATGTCTCGTGGGATAATGGAAGGATCAGAGGCCAGGAAATTACACCGGCGCTGCTGCGAAATCCATAAAGGTGGGTCTTGCTTTCGGAGAAAAAGTAGGGAGATGGAAGAACTATTTTTTTTGTCCTGGTGCAGGTTACAAATGACTAGTTTTGTGAAAAGCATACACCATCTAAAAGAAAGTTAAAAAGCTTTAATGATGTGAGCGTTTCTTTCCTCAAAGAAAAAATAACACAGCAATGAGTGAGGTTCATTGGAAAACAGGTTGATACATATGAAAAGATGTTCGGTGAAATGGAAGAATGAGAGAAAACTCCTTTTTTCCCGCCTATTTGTGGATGTACAGAAGGAGTGTCTGGGGTAACTGTTCATGAACTGTAGGATTGTATCAGACTGGCTTTTTCTCACTGTGTTTTGTGTTTTATTTAACTGGTGTGGTAGCAGAACTCAGAAGAAAATAACCGTTAGCGTTGACTTTAATTATACCAATTTCTTAAGCATAATGTATCGCATGCTCAGCCATTGAAAGACCCATTAAATAAACTGTGTGTGGGAAACGGGGACCCATGGACTAGACAGGCCTCTTGGCTCTCCATGTTTTGTGTGTCTCTTAGGGTTGAGTCTTTTTCCTACAGGAAAAGCCCCAGCAGCTGCTCGTGTGTGGGGCCCAGTGTGCTTGCACCTTGTCTGCAAAGTTCAGCTAGAGCTTAGGGGAAGTTCTGTTATCTATGGCGGAATGTGCCGATAACCATCTGTTCTATCAGAGAAGTGTTTGCATTGCAAAACAACAGGAAAATCCCCCGCTCTGTTGTTGTGATACTGCGCTGCCCTTTACAGTGCCTGACTCCAAAGCCCGTCTGAGTTATATCTCTGATAGAACTCCTGCTAGTCGTTAGTTTGTGTGTGGAACATGACACAAGATACTGCCTGTATTTCTACAACGCTGGAATTTTAAGTTTTCTGGTAGGTAACTTGACCATTTATGTGCCATTCATTTGTGAAACAGAACACAAAGAAACAAGGAATCCCTCGTGTGTATCTGAAAGCAAACAAGTATGTTTTTGTATTGTGCATAGTAGTTTTCCTGCTCATGTTTTATTTTCAATTCAATGTAGTTCAAGTTGCTGTAATTAATCAGTTAATGCAGTGGGTTCCATACAGCTGGGCAGACTGTCTGGACTCTCTGTCTAAGCTCTGACCCTCACAAAGCTGAGCATCTCTGAAGGCTAGTAGCCAAGGAGAGTGTATGTCTGCTGAACAGCACAGCCCTGCTTGAATTCTGCCTGACTGACTGCCAGCCCTTTAACCTAGGGAAAAAAATGTGTCAGCAGATAAAACCTAGAAGGATCTGCCTGATGTGTAGTTCTTTGGGTTTATTGAAACGTGTGTTTTTTCCTGTTTATTTTCAGTCTACTACGCGCATGACAAACTGGACGATTTCATCAGCACTGTTAATAGCCATCTGCAGCCTTTGTTCATGCAGATCCGGAAGGGTGTGTCGGAAGGTGATGGGAGAGCTCATTACGCTTTAGTAAGTACGTGATGTGCTGCCATCGCGTGGTTTGGCTTCTCATGACTAGGGCATGGATGGCAGAGCCATCCTTCTGTGTCTCCAACTTAAAAATAACCTTTCAGTAACCTGCCAGTGACACTCTGCACACCTTCCAGCTGTACGCGGGCAAACCCCAGCCCTGCCTGTGCATAGGAGATGTAGGGCTGCCTCAGGTGCCATCTTCGGAGGGTGGATTGATTGAGTCAGCAAGGGTCCTCTCCCTAGAGTGCATCTAGAGCAGAACTGCGAGGTGGGGGATGCACAGAGGGTCTAGGACCGAAGGCTGCGTGTGCCAGCAGGCCTCTTGCTCTTAGCAGTGGTTTACGTGGGGCTGCTCCGCTCTGCTGCCGGCAGCTGCTGTAGAAGCTACTTGTAGAACAGGGAAATGGGAGGATGACATGCCAGCAGCTTCATTGTGTGGAAGTGGACCATGGCAGCAAGGACTACAGCAGCGTCAGATTTATTTAGCATGAACTAACATTGCCTAAGTGCTGAAGTGAGATTTCTTTTTCACAGGAGATTATCTTTCTCGAGGTGAATTTTTAAAGCAGAAAACACGGAGAGCCCTCCAACATTAATTTTCTTTTTGTCTTACTCAAAGGTCAACCTGGCATAAAGGGGTTGCTATGGAATGGCCTATAAAAAGTTCCCCTAGATGCTGTGCAACGTGCATGTCAGGGAAGGAAGGATATAGAGCAATTTCAGAAGAGTGTACGGGAGGTATTCTGACATTTGCGGCTGGTTTTAACCTTCCTGGGTGATTTCGCCAGTTAAGTTGAGCTAATAATAAATTGCAGTAGCCTGTGCAATAAGAATATGAAACATCAGAAACTGTTTCTCGCCGTGAAACAGAAGTGTGTATTTTAACATAGTTGCTGCTACTGTCCAGCACGGTATCCTGGTGTAACCTGTGAGTTCTGCTATACAGCACTAATACTCTGTTTTAGTTCTATGTTAATTGCCAGATGATGTATTCTGTACCCCAGAACCTTTTACAATCAATGCTGTAGAAATACTCAGGCACTTGAAGTATGATTTTTTTTTTTTTTTTTTTTGGTAGGTGAATTTGGCAGAAACAGAAATAACTAAGATGGCATCTGACTATACAGAAAATGAATTAGAATTGTTCAGAAAAACGGTAAGTATGTCAGTTACTCGTTAGTCAATGATGTTATTCGTGAAGGTACCATCTTAAAATGCATGAATGGAGATGTGGTTGAGGAACTATTTGCCACCCCAACTTGACCGGGGGGCAGGGGTGGGACTACCTTCAGGTAGTGATTCCCTGTTGGAAGTCAGTTATGGGTAAACTGAATCCAGCAATAGGGGAGTGCTCCTTGGAGTTCGTGACTTGATGTACCTACTTTTAGTTAAACAGACACCTTTCTTCAGGGTTTTCTGAATTTCTGCTGAATTTTTCAGTGGCTTCAGTGGTTTAGTAATATACAGTAGATTTTAATGGCAGTAACATACAAATTGGATTTGCTGATTTGACTAGAAACATTTTTCTATTGTTATTGCTTAGCCAGTTAATTCTGTGTTTAATAAACTTGTCAGAATGCTGCTTCTTAAACAAGAAATCATAGACTTGAGAGTTTTTTGATGTTCCATACAGAACTGTCGGGCTGAGATTCCAGGACATTGGATGTCTAATTTCTTCTCGACAACCATTAATGGGAGTTACAGTCGTAGCTATGTATCTTGCGTGGTTTAGTGCATTGTTCTCACGGTCTCTTGAACCTTGAGGACTTAATTTCTCCAGCCACTAGACTCTGAATATTTTTCGCACTGATCAAAGTAACATTTTTGGTGTGAACTGGGAAGAGGTGTATTGACTGTCCTGCGACAGCTGCAGAGGTCTAAGCTGCGTGGGCAGTACCCAGAGGTTTCCTGCCCTCCCCCGTGACTGGTGAAGCGCCTGTACAGCTGTGCCAGCGCTCCTGAGCTGGGTGATTGTTGTGGCACGGGCTACTGCTGGCATAAAACCTCCGCATGCTGCTCTGTGATGATGAGCAGCAGGAGCGTTTCCAATGAGATACTCAGAAGCCTGGTAACCCTGCTACAACCTTCGAGTGCCAGGGAGGTTCCGTGGAACTAATGCTCCAGACAAACTTACAGAAGTAAGGATGAACTTACTTCAGTAGCAAGAGATTTTTCCTAAAAAGCAGCAGTTCCTCAAGGGTCCCTGAATGCAGCTTCATTTAGGCAGCACCGTCCAGTTCTATTTGAGGAAGTGTTTTCTTGGCAAAGATTAAAACTCTCAAGGTAACAATGATGGTTTCAGATTTTAGCCTTTGTTTTCCAGTTCTGGTTTGAGCCATATACTGTAGCATATCTCATGTGCAGGTGCTAAAAGAGCTGCACATCACTGTAAGGTGTGTCTTACCTAATTGCATGGGTTTTTTAATAGTTGAAAATGTTTCTTTCTGTAGATGGACCTAATCATTTCATCAGAAAATGGCTTTGCCTCTTCTACAGATATTTTAAACTTGGCTGACCAGCTTAAGACAAAGAAAATGAAGAAAAAGGAAGCAGAACAAGTGCTGAAGGTTTTTGTGGAAGATAAGTGGCTCTCTGAGGTAACTGCTCTATCTTTTCAAGTGTTGGTGTTTTAATAGGTCCACTATTATTTTCTTACCAATGTGATGCTGAAACTGGTTTTTAATGAAAGATGGCAAAAATGGTTTTGTGGGGCCTGTGCTTATTGCTGCTCCACTGATTTTTTTGCAGATAAGGTAGCACATTTACAAGGAAAAAGTCCTTGGGTAGGTCTATACAGGACAGGATGGTTTCAGTTTCTCATCCCTGAGCTAGGTAGGTACGTGTAGAGTCCTGCATCGCGTGTCACTACATACAGACATCCTTCGTACACAACAGCACAGCGTGCTTAACCTTGGGACAAGAGATGGGGAGCCATGCTGTTAGGTACAACTGGAGCATCCTGAAAAAACAGTGAGGCCAAACATGCTGAAAACTCCTTTACTTCACGAGAGAGAAATTGAGATTATCTTGCCATGTGGACACTGCAGCTGCCTGCCAAGTGAGACCCCAGTCCCTTTTCTCCCAGATTCATGCATCATACATCCCCAGCCTGCTGCCACACATTTACTGATGTTAGGGTGATTTAGCAGAGATTTATAAAATTACCTCGAGCAGTGAATGCAGAGATTTTGCTGAAACCCAGTGGAATTTCTGCTAATGTGCAAATGGAGGGTCCCAAAGCTGCATGTCTTTAAGGAGAGCATGCTTGCTCATCTGTACCTTCCGAGGACCTCATCTCTGTTAAAGGTGTGAGATCTGTATTCTGATCCTCTGAACAAATGAATTCTGCTTCTTCAGAAGTGTTTTGGCTTTGCACTGTATCAGTGTCAGCATGTTAGTTTCACAATGGCAGAAAAAAATGGATGTAAAATGCTTGCTAGCAGGTGGTTAGAAAAGTCAGAAAAGGTAAAAGGAATTAAAAATTCCTCCTCTCACTACTTGTTTCCATAGAGTAATGGGGAATACACTCTGCATACTCGCTGCATCATGGAGATGGAACAGTACATTCTCAGCAACTACCAAGATGTGGCTCGGAAGTGTAACATCTGTCACAGCCTTGCCATCCAGGTAACCTTTGTTTTATTACTTCAGGAGGCATCTGCTGATGGGCTTAGGTGGTCACAGCTGAACTTTGTGATACTTTCCTTTGAGTATTAGGCAGGCATTGAAAAATTCTGATCTTGCAAACTGGTAGTGGTGCCCACTTATATATTTTGCCACCCTCTTTTCTTTTCAGCGCAGGTATTTTATCTCCTATTTGTACAAAAAACTTGTCTTAGAGCAGTATCTCCAAGTTTAGGCTTGGAGAAAGCAGACTCACCCACTGAGGAACATTATTTGCTGTCATGCTTTCCAAAAAGCCCACAGGCTAGAGATGAACCCTTATCCCTAAACAGGCGAAACAGTTCAGCATCGGCTCTCTCATCTTTAGACCTTTAGAATAGTAGTTCTTGGGTGACATGTTTATCTCTGGTCCTGGGATTTTGGTTCAGCAATTGTGTCTTGGACACAGCTTAGGTGCAGCATGCTACAGCACTCCGTTTTGAAAGGTGGCAAGCTATCCGTGCAGTCTTGCCTCAGTGGCAGCAGCCTGAACTTCTATTCCAAAATTAGCGCCTTCTGTTGCTCCTTGATCCAGCATCTTCTCATCTTCCCAACTAACCTGCTTTCGCATTGCTTTTTCCACCCCAGTGGGTCTCCTTTATTGCACCCCAGCAGATCAGGTGGTCTTCTGAGCTAAATTTTGTCCATATAGGGAAATAGTGTTTCCTAGTTTTCAGGAAAGCACCTCATTTACTTTTACCAGCTCTGAGCAGCCACCAGCTGTACTGTGTGAACCACTCTTTGGAATAAAGCATTGTGCATCTGCTGCCCTTTGTAACAACTTCATGTTAAACTGAAGGATGGGTTAGAAAGGTGTTTTAATCACTTCTGATTTCAGAGCCAAGTATGTGAATCCTGTGGAATTGGAATGCATTTACCTTGTGTCAGAAAGTACTTCAGGGCTCAGACTGAACCGCGCTGTCCGCAGTGTAATGATTTCTGGTCTTTGGAAATTCCAGGTACCAAGGAACCAGTTCGTAAAAAACTGAAGGTAATAATACCAGAGAATGGACTGTGATACTCAGTGGCAGTGTCTCTATTGTTTCTAACTATAGTTGTGTATTGGCTGTTTCTGACTTCAGTTGTACACATCAGACAGTAAAACCATGCATGGGCAACACTGAGCCCTGAAGTGCAAGGATGGCACCTCATGGTCACTAGCAGATCCTGTGCATACTGTTTTAAACAACATTAAAGGAGGGGCGGGGGAGTGTAGGGGACAGTCACAATACAGGACAGTAAACTTCTGGGAATACTAAGCTTCTAAAAGCACAGTCGCCTTAGAATTCCTCTGTTTAGCCAGGGCAATGGGACATTATGAACAGGAACACAAGAATATACACAGTATTTTAAAAATCTGGAGATTATACAATATCATCCTCTTTTTGTGTATCATTTGTTAACCTTACTTTTGTTTTCTTCACAGGTATGAGTTGGACAGACTCCCAGTCACCATTGAACACAGGGAGAGCAGAGAAGAGATTCTCAGCACTAGATGCTGCTAGAAAAACCTGCCTGCAGTGAAATAATTTTTCCCCGCTCTTGCAGAACAGCCACTGTATTGTACCCACTAGTAACAGCACATTTTTCAGTGCACTTATTTTTTCCTGCAGCTTTAAGAATCTAACAATAAACCTATTGTTAACCTTCCTGGTCTCCTTCTTTATGGTTATTGCCAGCACAGCTTTCCTGGAGGCTGGTTTGTGTACACAGTTCTCCGTATTTTTGGGTTGAGACTCTCAGCGCTTGTTTGGGAACGAAAGACGCAGATGTTTTTAGTCAGTCTTGGAAGCTGCTCTATGCAGGTGAACTCCCCCAAGAAGTCTGTCTCAGCAACACCATTCCCTGATGCACAGTTTGTTGCACATCTGAAAATGAAACAGGGCTTCGAGTAGGTGAAAAAAATGCAGCACTTGAGGTGTCCTCCCTAAGGCAGCTGGCTGAACACCCCACGTATGGGCTTGAGTCTGAACTCTTACAGCTGGCTCTGCTGCCTGGGTTTTGTTCCTCCTTCGGGCACAGAAGAGTTCACCTGATGTAAGGCCAGGTCACAAGCAGCTATTCTCAATAAGAGAGGGAATATTCCCACAGTCAAAACAACTTGGAAGGAGTAGGACAAGGCTTTTGGGGCAATGCCAGCAGGTGTCTGCAAAGCACTGAAGAAATTACAGTGTTAAGATTCTTTTAGTTGTTAGTATTAACATGCCACTCTCGTTACCTATGGATGGATGCTTTTTCCTTTAAGAGTGGCTTGAAGAAACGACAAGGACTAGATGCTGCCAGGTACCAGAACAGAATGGCAGCATCTTTCCTTGGCAGAAACATGTGACACTGCAGAAGGCAGTGTCAGCAGTTCTGCTGATGGTTAAGAAAGTATGATTAAACTTCAGTTTATTTAACTGCAATTAACTATGGCTTAACTGCAATTATCTTCCTAGGCTTTAACACTAGCAACTTTTACCATATAGGAGGTGTGTATCTTGCCTCTTGTTAGCCTTTTTAACATATGGAACCCTTGGGCAGCACAACCCCTCACTGTTCATGTAACTCCAATTTTTCCTGTTATTAGATACAGTTAGTTTTAAGCAGAGTCCTGGCAGGGCCCATGTCTAGAGCTGTTTCAGATGTATACATGCATACGAGATGACAACCTAACAGAGGCTTTTTATGAGGAGTTCAAAAACAAAGTGGCTGTAGTATCTTCTTTCCATTCATCTATCCAGATTCTTTCACTGTGCTGAAGTGAGTTCATTTTTGTTTATGTTTTTAATCCACCTCTAACCTCTGGATAGGTAAGAACATTCTCATGCTTAAAATGAATTCTCATGTGAAGATGCCAGATGCTAATAGGGATTTTTAATCCCTACTACCATGTTAACAGTTGACGTGTCAGAGCTATGACCACCAGAAACTGACAGAGAAGCTGATATCGAGTGATCGTACATAGTGCCAGTACTTCACCGGAATAAACAGAACCTGTCCTGGCTGCAGAATACAGGACTGAGACACAGCCCTTCTGAAATTGGGAAATTTAATGAAGTCAGGATCTTCCACATCGACCTATAAAAAAACCAAAACAATAATTAGTAGAACGTCTTTACTCAAATATGATTTGAAAAATTAACATTACTGATATTAAAACTTCAGGCAACTATTTACCTGACTAGTGTTGTGGAGAATTTGGCTTTCATGTGGGTATAGGTTTTCTGACTCTTGTGGTGAATACAGACGAATATATTTTCTTCCAAATACCTGTTTAAAATACAGTAAGTGTTTTCCATCTGTCGTTAACCCACACATTACTGGAAACTGTGGGTCACAGCTGACATTTAACAGAATATACCTGATTATCTTTGTTAGCAATGAACAGACACTGCTATAATAAAATCAGATCATTGGAATTCAAGTACCTGTTCTCTTGGAGCAGGCAAGAAGTTGTAATTTGGTTAAAGGCATTTCCTGGTATTTCTTTTAAATTTAAAGTTCAAGGCACCCAGTTTATACAATGTTATCTGGACTCTCCATAGCTAGAAAGTGATTAGAACCGAGAATAAGGTTGAACCTTCAGTGCAGTTGACATCGGCACTGAGTGACTGCTGCCATATACACCTTCAGCTCTTATTTCTCTGTCACAATTAGATTTGGCTTCATTGAAGAGGTAATTGAAAGACTAGTGCTCATAAGGCAGGTGGACTGCTTGACCTCATCCCTGTAGTGAATTGCAAGTTGTTGGTGCCTAGAAAGAAGCGGCACGGTAAAGGAGTCAAAGGCGATTCCTGCGCTGATACCAGTGAAACACCCACAGAATGCACAGGGTGAATATTCATGCTGCTTGCGCCAGGGCAGTATAACTCTGTGACCTTGGAAAAGCTGCTGCTTGCGATTCATGTATTGTCTGTAGAACAGGGGTAAGTAACAGTCTATCTCAATGAAGAGCACTTGTGGCCTACAAGATTACATCGAGTATGAAGTTGCAGTAGTGACAAATACAATATGCAAAATACCTGCATATTCTCTACCCTTCAATTGTTCATCAAGTTATCTGCCACCCTTGTCTCTAACACTGACATGCCGTAAGTGTTTTTTCTAGGTATAGCATTAATGGCATGTGGAGAGTAAGTACAGTACAGACCTGGGCTAAAAAATTTTGCTGGGGATCCTGATGAAGAGGTGAGATAGTGCCTTCGGGTCCGAACCAAGCGTTAATGGTGATCTCATCTTCTTCCCCTTCCCCCAGGCAGCAGTAGTCAGGGATGCCAATATCCTCCTTCAATTCTGGGATCTACCCATAAAGAAATAAACTTTAAAAAGGGTTACATGCTGGCTGACCAAGGGTATGTTTCTCACAGCACAGAGGAACAAGGCTCAACACAAAGAAAACAAATGACCTGCTTGTCCAGCAAAAGCAGGAGAGAAGTAGCTGAACTGCTAGGAATCTGCAGGAAGTGTCCTCACACTTTCTGTCCTATCAGGCAGATTCTGTCGAAAGGAGAGGTGGAAGAAAGAAAGCGGTTTCTCAGTCAGAGACCCTTTGCTTTAGGAGAAAGCAGAGAAACCCACAAGAATAAGTAGGTTTGCTGTTCATGGAGAAGGAGCAGCTGATCTTTTATTCACTACACTTGCTTCTCCATGAGGTTCCTTTTTACGTCTCCCACCAACCCAATCTCTGAATAACTGGAGTGACATTTCAGAATACAGTAAACAAAACACCACTGAAGACGGTTTCCTGTCGAAAGGTCTTCCCTGATTCACATATTCTTTGGGGAAATGCTGCTTTCCAGGTGATATCCCTTCAAGTATATGCTACATTGCACTGAAACCGCACTGAGATCAAAGGTCTTCACCCCTGAAAGCGTTTTGTTTCCATGCCCTTCAGTCAAGTGGAACAAACCCCTCCCTCTGTTCCTTCAAACCGTGGGAACAGAAACTTAAGAAACACTGTGAATCTTCTGCATGCCCTTCCATCCCCTAGAGCTGACATCCTCAGTGCTACCAAGGGATCATGTGACTACAGAAAGATAAAAGCACTCACTCAGTTTTACCTGGTCAAAAAGCTGGTGCTGGGCAAGGTACCCCACACTGTTCTGAAATTACAGCAGAGAAAGAAAAAAAAAGTGCACAGTTACATATAGGGTAAGACTGCTTGGTCAGTTAGTTTACTTATAGGTAACAACCAATTCCAGTGTCCTATTTCAGAGCACTGGGGTTGTTTCCACAGCTGACTAGTCTAAGGGGTCTTCTGAAACAGTAACTTAGAAGCCGCACTGAAATTTTAAGAGTGTAGATATATTCTCTCAATCACCAAATTATCTGGCTCGAATTACTAGAAGAAGCCTGGTTATCCTCCTTCGGAGTCTCAACAGTTCTGTGGTCAATCCTGTGGCAATGTCTGTCTTTACAGCGAGACCCTGCTGGTTCCAGGACTCATCTACCGTCACTCCCTGTCAGTATCTCAACACTCTATTCCAGGCTGCAACACAGACCAGTTTGCAACGGCACACGGTCCTTCCAGCCAGAAGACTAGGAAACAGAAACAAGGGCTTCATATCCTCAGCCGTGAAAGTAAAAGAACATTCATTGCTAATCGACTTTTTGGTTTTTTTTTTCCTGGCTGCACGTGAATTTGGACCTTGATCCTATATCTCACTAAGCACTTTAGTAACCAAGAGGAACAAAACTGCTGGCTGAGGGTCCCTTATCCTTGGACCCCACCATTCAGGCTTCCGCTGCAGAAGGCATCTATTGACTCATCAAGCTTCAGCTGCTGTATGTTTGATTATATGTAAAAATCAAACCTAGCTACTAATGCAGTAACTACTTGTAGCTTCACATCTTGAAAATATGTCAAACCTTTCAAAAAAATCCAGAGTCACGCTCATAGGATTTCCCCCTCCCATGATATCACCTCTAGGCATGTCTGCACTAAGCAGAAATTCTGAACCAGTAAGACACAGCTGTATCTGAAGGTGCAACGGAACAGGAGTAACAGACCTCATTCACAATATACTGGTTGATGAAGTCACTGACAGTCATGAGCTTCTGAGACCATTCCTCATCTGTGTATCGGGTACCCAGTTCCACAGGGACTGTGCGGCACCCTGCGACTTGACGAAAATAGTCCACACTGAAATAAAGAAAGTGCCATTACTGTTCTATACCGCTCTTACTAATTTCGAATGTAAGACAATCCATCTTTTAGAGTAACAAAACTACTACCCTGAGTTTCTTCTAAAACCACCCAACCAGAGACAAAAGACAGCAGAAACGGATCGGAGCAGCAAGGAAATGAGCGGTCAGGTTTGTGTGCGTATTATGTACACATACATCGTGTCTGTTTTGTTTTGGTTTAAAGCCTTGTTTCCCCACCAGCTAAGGGGATTTAAGCTGTTTGTCTCTCTTGCCTAGGCATGGCTAATATTTTTGCTGCCTACTGCCATGCCTGATGAACAAACCATCGTACCTTTTTATCATTAATGCTAGACTGACCCTCTGTCAGTGCCAAGTTCTGTGTACAGGTGCTAACAATATCCATCCTGGCTGAAGTCAGAGGAATGACAGGTGCTCTACATCTCCCCATTGACGACGGTATTAACTAAACGGAGAAGTTCCTCTTTTAGAGCCTAGCATTGAGCAGTGGAGCACCTTCCCTCGAAAGAGAGTAAAACCCCTACGAAATAACACGTGTGTACGAACAAAGTGTGTATGGTTAATTCAATTTTACCTTGGCTGTGGAAAGAAAGCAATTTCTCAAACTAAGCATTTTTTCCCCTTTTCTATAGAATAATGAGCTAAAGCTCACAAACATTTGATTCTCAGTACTGGAAGTGTTAGTTCTGTTGCTTGTTACTGCTCACTCCTGAATGGCAGCATTTGAACTCAACACCAAAACACAACACTGAGCAACATCAATGCTTGTACTTGCGAATGAAGAAGCCAAGAGAGATGCTTACCAGAGATGCAACCAGAGATGCTTACTCCTGCATCTCTGAACTTCACTTTCCAATGCACTAATTACCAGCAAGTTCTGAGATGTGAAATCACTGACCTGTGTCTGACAGACCCACCGACGATGCGAGCAGCTCACTGAACAGCCAGCAGTGCCTGCTCACGGCTTGTCTCAGCTGAGAAGCACTGCGCCAGTGATGCGCTGGGGCACTGGCACAGCCCAGGAGTCAGCCTGAGAGCTGCCTTCCAAGACTGGGTTTCCCTGGCACACCAGCACACTTACCGTGCAATACTCTGCATGGTTTGATGGGCTTCCCTCATCTAAGCAGCAACTTCTACAGAGCAAAGACAACACTGCAGCAGGAGATGCTACCAACAAGTCACTTCCAGTGGCATCAGTCTTCTGCGAAGGTCTCTACCGCTCTACTGAGCATCACAATACCCGACGCAGAGAACAACCCCTGCCCGTATTAGGACGGGGTAGAAACTCCCATTTCTCACCTCCACTTCTTCATGCATGGCCAGTGGTCAATGACGCCCTCTAAGACCACGGGTTTCTGCGGAATGAGGTAGCTGTCTCTGAAGTGCTCCAGCGACGGGCAGCGAAGGTGCGGAAGCGCGTCTTCCGGCTGCACAACCGGGACTGGAGGGGGGTCGATCCGGAGCCTCTGCAACACAGCCGTGCTCCGTCAGCAG
>NW_010393304.1:16930-18224 GCF_000710305.1 Buceros rhinoceros silvestris | reverse complement strand
GCGGGCTGTCCGCGGGGTCACTGCTGCCTTCGGACACCCTCCTGCTCCAGCGCGTGGGGTCCTCCACACGCTGCGGGAGGATCTGCTCCACTATAGACCACCAGGGGCTGTGGGCAAGAGCTGGCCCCACCATGGTCTTCACCACGGGCTGCAGGGGAATCTCTGCTCCAGAGCCTGGAGCACCCCCTCCCCCTTCTTCTCCACTGACCTCGTGTCTGCAGAGTTGTTTGTCTCGCATATTCCCACTCCTCTCTCCCACTGCTGTTGTGCAGGTTTATTTTTATCCCCTTCTTAAATATGTTCGTCCAGAGGCGCTACCCCCACTGCTGATGGGCCCAGCCTTGGCCAGTGGTGGGACTGTCTTGGAGCCGGCCGGCATTGGCTCCATCAGACTTGGGGAAAGCTTCTGGCAGCTTCTCACAGAAGCCCTCCCTGTAGCCCCTTCACTACCAAAACCTCGCCATGCAAACCCCATGCGCTATTACTTCATGGAAAAAAATGCCCTCTGCCTGTTCCGTAGGCTGTGCACGTGAATTTCGGGGCTCCCCAAATCACTTTAGAGCTGGCAAGCACTGGGGATGCTGCAGGTGGGGCCAGGCAAACCTCCCAGCCCCCAGGCTGTCAGCACCATCTCATCCTATTTACTGCCTCCATCCTGCTTTCAGGGCTCTGCCAGCCTCTCTCCCTCCGGCTCCAGACACACCACTGAAGTCGAGTCACCCTTTGGCTCATGAGCATCCATTAATCAAAGGCTTCACCAGAGAACCATTAACCCGAGCAGCCAAACGTCGCTGATCCAGGCTACACGCCGTCGGGTCCCTTTGGCTGCTGCGCGCAGGGCGCTTTTGCACAGTCCATCATTCGAACGCCCCGTCGGGCAGCCTGATGCCTCTGCGGCAGCTCCCAGTTCAGCAAGCACAGAGCCCGAGGTTGCTGTGCTCAGCCTCTCCGTGCACTGGGGGAGCCTCAGTGCCCGCACCATGGCAGGAGATGAGCGCTGCGGCCACAGAGAAACGTGAGGGACAGGGAAGAAGAACCCATCTCACCGTGGTTTGTGATGGCCAGAGCCTGTAGCACCCCACCAGCCTCCTCTGCCTGCAAGACGAACTCTTCTCTCTTTAGGGGAAGAACGAACAATTTGGCCTCATCTGCCCATAGGGGATCCCCCCTCCACGTGTGGAGCTCCAACATCCCACCTCCAGATACGCTTTCTGCCGCTTCCCCCCACTATGGCCATTTTGGGATCAGCAAAATAAATCGAGCGATTTGCCAGGCGAGACCCCTTTCCTCGCTG
>NW_010393304.1:13138-16798 GCF_000710305.1 Buceros rhinoceros silvestris | reverse complement strand
TCTCAAACGGCATTATCGATCTCGTGGCTGGACACACCTGGCCACCCGCCAGCGTTTTTCCATTCCTCCCCACCTCGTCTCAGCAGTGCTGGTTGCACCCTTGTGCCGCTGCTCCCCGCCTCAGGCTGCGCCCGACCCCATCTGCTCAGGACATCCCTCCTGGAACCTGTCAGGTTCTCAACATATACATAACCGTGAGCTCTATTAATCTTCCCCCCTATCGGTCCTTTCAGCCGTCTGAACTCTCGTTACCATCTTCCCGCGGATGAAGCAGGGGGGTGTGGGTTTGCCTCTACATATATATTTATTTTTAGAGTTCTCCTGTTCTTTCCCCTGTTGTTCTTTTGGCAGGGCTCGCCGTTAAAGATGCTGTCACATGTTTTAAACCCCAATCCTCACATCCTTACCTTACCGTACCTGGCAGATTGCCCTCAGAGAGTTTTTTTCTCCAGCAACAAGGAATTAGGCTTTGTGGTGAGTTGTTGTTTCATGTTATTCCCACGAGGTCAGGCTGACCTGGACCATGCTCACCAAGGGTCCCAGCTGTGAAGATGGGACTTGTCCCTGCTCATAGACTGCCCCAAGGAGCAGCTGTGTTGCCTCCGCCACTGAACGGAGAAGGAGGTTCTTCTTGTGCCTTAAATTTCAGACAGAAACTGCATGCAGCAACCGGGCGAGCCGCGCTGGCAGCGAGTTTGGGAGGAGCGAGTACAAGGGCAAGAGGTGGCATCACCACTGAGGCCACAGAAACCTTCCCAGGGACAGGCTGAACCACAGGAGCAGGAGGAAAACCACATCCACATCACGTGCTGGACACTCAGCTGTGCCCCTGCTGCTGCCGCGTGCCGCCAGCCATGGCTCTGCCACTGCCGGGTCGCAGGGCAGCCCCCGTTCTTCCCCCGTCCCACCAGCCAGTTTCAGAAGAGCAGCTGCGTTTGGTCTTTGCCCGCAGAGGTCCAGAATCACCCAGGGTCTAAGAGGGCCACACAACGGGGCAGGTGTCCAGGCTTCTCTGAGCCTGGGCTGTGTCCCCACGCCAGTCACGGGCACCAGGCTGCCCAGCTGTCCTGGGTCAGGCAGTATGCCAGCTCCCACTGGGCTGCTTTTCTCTGAGCCTGGGCTGTGTCCCCAGGCCAGTCACGGGCACCAGGCTGCCCAGCTGTCCTGGGTCAGGCAGTATGCCAGCTCCCACTGGGCTGCTTCGACAGCCTGCACCCCTCTTTCATTCAAAATTGCACCCTGGTATCTGTCTGGAAATCCACAAGTCTTAGACAAACCAAAAAAAGAGCTTTTTCTAGCTAAAACACGATCCTGGCAGCCCGAGCGCTGCCCCGCAGCAGCCCTGCCCCGTGGCTGGGGAACACCGGACTGGAGGGACGTCTGGCAGCAGTCGGGAGCTCCCAGCATGGTCAAACCTCCCTCCAGCAGCAGCGAGTCCCTTCATTTCCCAGTGCCCTACTGCAAAATGAGCTGCAAAGCAAAGAAAGAGAGCTTCAGCATTTCCCTGCTCTTGCTCGGGTGCTGTCCTCCCTGCTTATTCCCACCCTGCCGATGCAGTCCTCGACCCCAGGGGTGGCAGGGCTGGAGCTCCTGGCAGGACTGGAGCTCCTGGCAGGGCTAGGTCATGACGTGCTGTTGAAAATATGATCAAGTGAGAAAACAAATCTTTTTTGCTCTGATTTCTCTAACGTTTTTTACACTGGGAATTTAAAAAAAATTGAGATAAGGCATTCTCCAGATTCCTCGAGCACAAATAATGAAAACACTCACTTGTTGGGAAAAAGGTAAGAAGGCCTCGAGCTTTTTTTGCGTCCTGGGAGACCCCTGTGTGAAGCCTCTTCAATATACTCAGTCACCTTTGGCACTTTGACACTGTGGGGTAAAGGAGATCGTGGTCCTCGTGATGGGGGAGGAAATAAAGCCTGTTTCTCGGGGCTGTTTCCCTGCTGCCCCTTAGTAAGTGCTGCAGGGGGGCGTTAGCTTTACAGACAGACCCCTTACAGCTGCAGGGACTGGAAGGGGACTGGCCAGAGCGATTCGCTCAGGAAGGGGCTGGTGCGAAGGAGACAGTAGGAACTGATGAAGTTTGGCTGGGATATGGATGTGTCACACAGACACTTCACGTTGTTTTTTGCATCCTCTTTCTGCTTTCCCTTGCAGGAGGAGCATCAATTTTTGCTCCTCTGATCAGAGTCTCCCCCATTACGCAGCTGGGACAGGTTCATTTTCCCCTAAAGGCTGCTCTCACCCCCGGGCAGCACCGTTTGCTGCCCCCATCCAGGCGATCCGAGGTTTGTGTTTGCTGCCCAGGGCTGGCTCAGCTCACAGACTCCCTGGCGGTGCCATGGAAGAGAGTTTCATGGGCAGAATCCTTCCTCCCACTTGATTTAACACTGACCTCCTCAGTCCACAAGCCAGGAAGGGAAGATAACCGCTACCAGGAGGCGCTGAAATGGCTGGGGATCATTGGTGGAAGGTGAAGGATGCGTGCCGAGGAACCCCGGGAAATCTGGAGCCTCTGTGTCTGGGGAAGGAAAATATCCGGGACAGTCACGTTGCCGGTAATTACACTGCAGAGCAGCTCCCTCCCTGCTAATGTGCTGGCATTAGGGAAGAGCTGCGAGAGCGCAACGCGGTACCCGGGATAAGCAGCAGCCCATGTATCAAGCAGAAGGGATAATAAATCAACGGGCTCCCTTTGATCACTCAGCAGATGAGCAAGAGGAGCTACTTAGGATGAAAAAACATCCCGAAGCAAGTAGATTTCCAGATCTATCTCAGACTTTGTCTGGCAGCTCAGGAGAGGAGAGACTGGGTTCTCATTTATATGCACTGAAGGACAAGATTATATTTCCACCCTCCATTAGCTCCCTCCAAAGCAGAGTTGCCATTTGCCCCCCCCAAAGCCAACACTAAGCGCTGATTCCCCAGAATCTGCCTGATTTCTGGGTGTGCAATTGAAGATGGCTCGGCACATCTTGATTTAGAGACACCGTGGCACTCCCGAGGTCCCTGGCAGCTGGAAATCCAGATCATCTTCACTACAAGGCAAAGGGATCCAGACCCCACTGTTTGCTCCTGAAAAGTTTTGGTGTGCTTTCCTGTAACACCAACATTTTGGTTCTTGTCCTACCTGGAGGGAAGGGTTCGGAGAACAACCAGCCAGGGTGACGAGGAGAGTCACAGTAGGCTTGGAAGGACAGTACCACCAGGTACCCAGTTTGCCCCTTTTCGATGGGGCTCACCAAGCAAATTGCTGCTTTCGCAGGTGAGGAGCACAGGCCCTGCACAGCACAAGGGTGAAGCGGGTCCTCCTGGGCAAGGTGCTCTTCGCCAGGCTCTGGTCTTGGCACAGCTACATCATTTAACTAATTGCAGTCATCATTTGGGCACTGCCAGCAAAACCAGGGATGTGAACGAGGGCAAATGAAAGCTCAACCACGATTATCCCAAGTACCCCTTCCCCTTGGAGGTGCCGCCTTTGCCCAGTTTTGCCCCAGGTGTGGCTTTCCATCCTCCCCCGTTACTATCAGGGTGATGCTTTCTGGCAGCACCTGGTGGGATCTTGGGGGTGTGTGCCCTCAGCTCCCACCACACAGCCTCGAGTGGGCTTAGGGACCACCGCTGCTGGGGAAGCCACATGACGGAAAGCCCAGTGGC
>NW_010393304.1:12795-13076 GCF_000710305.1 Buceros rhinoceros silvestris | reverse complement strand
CCCGTCCTCTGAAAGAGCTCAAAGGGAAATGGGGAAGTAATATAAGCACTGAAACAGCAAGCAGCTGCTGCCAGGAGAGGAGACAGCTTTCCTAAAAACCTTTTGGACTTAGCAAGCTGCAGGGAAAGTCCTGCCCCGTCCTCTGAAAGAGCTCAAAGGGAAATGGGGAAGTAATATAAGCACTGAAACAGCAAGCAGCTGCTGCCAGGAGAGGAGACAGCTTTCCTAAAAACCTTTTGGACTTAGCAAGCTGCAGGGAAAGTCCTGCAGTGCTGGGAGCT
>NW_010393304.1:12193-12648 GCF_000710305.1 Buceros rhinoceros silvestris | reverse complement strand
CTGGAAGTGGGTCTTGTCTTCGGCCCCCAGCTGCGCTGCAGCGTTACCCCTTCACCGGCTGAAGCAGCCTCTGCCAAGTCCCAGCTCGCAGGGGCAGTTGGGGTCTTGGGGCAGTGGACCTTGGGGCTGAGCCAGTCCAGCGATGCTGTGTCCCTGTGCTGGCAGGAGCCTGTGGTCTCAGCAGCAGGATGAAGGGTTGTCTGGTAAAAGGTGATGGTGGCTGTTTCTGTTCAATACACCTGAAACCAGTTTGTGACAAGGAACCCCCTGGAGTGGAACTGATGGAGGGGCTTCAGACAGGGGATGGGGTGCGGCCGCAGCGGGGCAAGAGGAGTCGGGAGATCACTGGGGCAGCACTGGGCACAGCCGGGGGGCAGAGAATTTTGCAACCCAAGTAAGTGCATTCCCTGCAGAGGGGTGGGTGACGGTGCCCGGGGAGGGGCTGGCACTGCCCA
>NW_010393304.1:11585-12052 GCF_000710305.1 Buceros rhinoceros silvestris | reverse complement strand
GGCACTGCCAAGCCCTCCTGATGGACCCGGGCTCCCTGCAAGCCGAAGGGATCCCAGAACCCAGCATCACCTGGCAGGATCCCCAGGCAGACCCAGCCAGGCGCCACCGCAAGGAGAAGATGGGCAGCAGCAAGGTCACGCCTTGTCTGGAAACGGGCCCTTCCTTGTAACTGCCTTTTTCCGCTGCAGTAATTCCCTGAACTGTGAAATCGAGCCCAGAGGAAGCTATGCCCCCTGGGTGAATCCAGCATCACTCCCAGCAGGCATCACCTGGCAGGATCCCCAGGCAGACCCAGCCAGGCGCCACCGCAAGGAGAAGATGGGCAGCAGCAAGGTCACGCCTTGTCTGGAAACGGGCCCTTCCTTGTAACTGCCTTTTTCCGCTGCAGTAATTCCCTGAACTGTGAAATCGAGCCCAGAGGAAGCTATGCCCCCTGGGTGAATCCAGCATCACTCCCAGCAGCTGT
>NW_010393304.1:9505-11479 GCF_000710305.1 Buceros rhinoceros silvestris | reverse complement strand
GCTGTGGCTGGGTCACCCACCCCTGGCTGGAGCATGCAGCAGGCGCAGGGAGACCTTACAACCTCTCTGCTGTCAAAGCAAAAGCTATCGCGCTGCAGATATGGGATTTGGGGACCCGTTATCCCCCCTTGGCTCGGGGATGAGGATGCTGGCTCTTTGGGCAAGAGATAGCAGGTTTTCTCTGCAGGCTGGGCGCCTTCATTGGCCATTAAGCTGCTGGAAGATCGCTGGGCACATCAGAAAAAAAGGTTTGTGATGAGGACGTCTGTGCCTCCATGAGTGGAGGTGACAAGTACATCTAGAAATCTCTCTGTACTGGAGCTGCAGAAAGCACCCGACCTTGTCAGTGAAGCCAGGACCCAGCTTCAGGTTTCATTAACTCGAAGAGCAGTGAATACCCCCCAAAACCTAGTCCAGAGCCTATCACATCGCCAGAGGATGATCTCAAGGGTGGGGGAGCAGCAGAGTGGGAGTCTGGGCTCATGCCTGCCCACGCCTCACCAGTAAAGGGTTCATACCCCATCACATACCCCGTAAGTTCATACCCCATCACGACATGTGGGTGCTCTGCTGCGTGCGGCACCCTCCGACCAAGGCGTGCAAGATGCTGGTGACACCCAGCAGAAAGGAACCAGCTGGCATCTGAGAGCTAAACCTTCTCTGCTCGCCTATGGGGAAGCAAAGCCCCTTGAAGACAGGAATTGCCGGGATGGAGTCCGTTCTGCTGCTCCCCGTGACAGCAGCAATGGGAGCGAGCGGGGAAGGAGCGGTGGGCGGGGGACTATGCAGCCTCGAATCTTTACACCGATTAATCAGCCCTTTGTCACCAGAGGAAGGTCACACACGAGCAGCACTGGCTAACACGCAGAAGCCCAGGGGGCTGTTTTCAGCCCAGCTCACAGCATCCACTGATACCTTTGGATACACACAACCCAAAGCCCCACATTTATATGAGGATTCTGCACTCACGCTGAAATCCAGCACCAGAAAGAGCCTGGAACAACAGCGTGTGCCGAGCTGCCCCGGCTCTTCGTGCCCGAGCCTCCAGGGAGAGCTGTGTGTGAGCAGAGCTGTGTCCCTGCACACGGCGAGAGAGCAGGAGCACCGGGCACAGCAGCTGCCCCAGGAACCCCAGGGTGCAGCCCAGCCTCAGGTCTGCCAGCTGCACCAGCTCACCGGGGGCTCAGGCAGCAGCACACACAGGGAACTGCTAACAAGCCAGCAAGTCGTGTTCTTACTTTGTTTTCCCCAAAGCAAGGAGAAGGAGGGGGCTTTTCCCAGCAAGCTGAGGGTGAACATCCAAGTGCGCTGCGATACAGCACCGGTCCCAGCTGGCTGCAGCCCCCCAGCCCCTCGGGCGTCGGGCAGCATCCTGGAGGAGATGCATCCTCATGTCTCCACTAGTAGCTGGTCTTCCAGGGTCCGTCAGCCCCACCACAACACAGCACAGCCTCTGCAGGCTCAGTGCCGCGGTTTCCTCAGCTATAAGCTATCTTACATACCACGAGTGGGGTTGGCAGCCTCGCGTTAGTTTTTTGAAGCACTTTCAGATCAACTGGCAAGAAGGAAATGCAGAGCACGCCTCACTCTGCAGGTCTGAGCGACTTGAACGCTTTGCTGGCCATAACAGACCCACACAGATTACAGACCTGGGTGAAAATATATTTGCTTCCATCACTCGATACCATAAGGTGGCAAACATCCAACACTTGGGACAGCTGGAAAGCTGCGAAGGACCCAGAATGTGCTGCAAAACAAGGAGGCGTCTTAAGCCACTCGTTCTTTGTCTCTGTTCCACAAAACAGGATGACAAAGCTGTAGAAAACACGCCTGGCCTCAGTCAGCCAAGGGCCAGCACCACTTTGGGGCAAGCCCAGGTTGTCATGCAGCAGCAGCCTGCCCCCCTCTGCTCCTCTGCTTGCGTGGGGGTCTTCAGAGCTGCCCCCAGGCTGGGGGGAGGCAGGCAGGCGGCGC
>NW_010393304.1:5563-9411 GCF_000710305.1 Buceros rhinoceros silvestris | reverse complement strand
CCCCATGGGCCTTCATGGGCAGGCCCGAGCCACTGGCTTCTCAGACCCTCAGCAGACCTGTGCTTTGGCAGGTAGCAAAGATCTTCCAGCTGTCCTCTGAGCATTTGGGAGAACAACCTACCTCCTCCTGCCTGCCTCTGGCAAAGCCCTGCCTCCTCCCCAAGGAGCCCATGAGTAGTTGGGGGGAGGCTCTGCTGAAGCTGCCCTCAAGGGATGACGCTTGGGCTTAGCCCAGACCCTGCCCAGCTTAATGACTATTAAGCTTGATGACATTTCGCACTGGTTTCAGCCGATGTGGGGCAGCAGGGGTGGAGGTTGGAGACCGCTATGCCCAGGGCAAGCGGTGGCTGCAGGGGACAGTCCCTGGCAACCACTGCGAGGAGTGCACCTTCATCCTCCTCTGTGCCCACAAGCCCCTGTCTGTCACAGGCACCACGCTGGTCCCTGGGCTGCAGAACCTGTCACAGGCGCTGGCCCGTCTGTAGCCAAGGGGCTCCCCGGGCACATCTGGGAGGTGGGGAGGGATGGGGGCTCGTCCACATGTCCCCAAGTACATGCAGCTTTTCTGACTGAGGGGCAAAGGTGTCTCACCAGTGCTGGCAGCAGCCTTGAATTATTCTTTCTCCCTGCTGGGAATCACCAGAAATTGTCAATTTTCATCCCAGTTCGGGTGAAAAAGTGAAATAACATCATTTGGGAGAATAAAATACATAAGTAAGCTTGGGAGAAAACCATGTGGACACGATGTTTGTAGACCACATCTTTTTCAAGGAGAACTGCCAGAACATGACTGGTGTCATCCCTTTGTCACCGAGACCCCCGCAGAGGCAGGTTTTCCCACTGCACCGCCCCGCAGCGTGGGTATCCGGTGCTCCTGGCTGCCTTTCTGAGGACTGGACTGGCCTTGATAAACGGGAGCTGCGAAAAGAAATTGGAAAAAGCCAGGTGATGGTGTGAGCACCAGTCTGTGGAGAGATCAGAAACCAACCGCAGCACCAGCAGAGGAGGTGACCTCGGAGGGGTGTAGTCAGAGGAGGACAGACGACTGCTGGTTCCACTGGTTCCGCTGGTTCCCTTCTTCCTTCATCCCAGCTGCTTGGAACCACGTTTCCATGCACTGGGTGAAGAATTCACGTTCCATTTAAAATTGGCTCATTGGGAGAAACCTGCTGGATTCACCTTCCCTGCGTTTCAGTGGGACAAAAAGGAGACTCAGGGAGAGCTGCCGCAGAGCCAAGCTGTTGTGGTGGTTCAGCCTCTGCTGGCGCTGGAGCTCTTTGCAATTTGGCCGCGAAGGTTTGTGAAGCTTCCAGCGAGGAGCCGGCCGGCTCGCAGACTGCGGAGAGCCGGCGAATCCAGCCATGATGACGGGAGAGGTTTTTGGAGGTCAGGTCCAGCCGTTGAGAGAAGCAGCAGCCTTGGTGCAGGAGCATCACCACCCACCCTGGCTGCTCCTCTCCAGCCATCGCTTGTGACCCCTGGGGCGTGGGGATGCCTCAGCTCACTCCTGGTGACA
The DNA here is from genome assembly GCF_000710305.1 of Buceros rhinoceros silvestris. Classification (NCBI taxonomy): domain Eukaryota; kingdom Metazoa; phylum Chordata; class Aves; order Bucerotiformes; family Bucerotidae; genus Buceros; species Buceros rhinoceros. The sequence continues at coordinate 7,895 of NW_010393304.1, read as the reverse complement.
AAAGGTGAGTGGAAGTGCTGGCAGGGGGCCAGCGCTGCTCCAAACCCACCTGTAGCTGCCCCGCTGGGGGCAGAGCGGGGTATGGCTGGTGGGACGCGGCCACAGCAGCCCCAGCAAGCCCCACCATTTAACCTTTCAATCCTGGCACTGCCAGCCTGGAAGCCTGCTCGTGTCCCCTCTGTTTCTGGGCAGCAGCCATACCCTGTCCGCAGGGCACAGTTCTGCTTCAGCAGGTGTTAAGAGAAGAAGTTGCAACCAGGTTCCTTACAGGCAGGAAGGAAAAGCTCCTTGGATTCCTGATGCCGGGGTGTAGCGACCCTGACGTGGAATATGGATGCGCTGCCTGCCAAGGCTTTGCATATGGAAGAGGGCAAGCGTGTCCTTCAGCAGAGGATGGGGACAAAGAGTCCAGCTCCGGGGCAGGGCGTGAATATAGATGATTTTCAGAGAAGTTCTTGATCTTATCGTTTAAGCCTTCCTGCTTGAATAAGGCAAGAAACACAACGGCAACTGAAGAGACTTGGTCAGCTTTGAGCACAGACCCAGCAGCCTGCGCGCCCGGGGGCTCTCCAGAAGGACAGCATCTGCTGAGGGTTCCTCTGGGTCAGTGCCAAATCCAATAGTGCTCCTACGAGCTGGGAACAGTCATTTATCAGGAGCATGTGGCAACGCAGCGCTGAAGCGCCGGCTTGGAAGTGACCTTTGCTGTTAACGGTGTGGGTGGAGTGGGATGCCTGGGCTGTTGCTGCCCGGGGGGTTGGAGATGGAATGAAAACGGGGTGGAAATGCTGTGCAAAAGCCCAAGCTCAGAGCTCCAGCACCTGTACGACCCCTGCAAGCTGCTGGATTGGAGCACCCTCTGAATCATTTCTTTCAAGCTTCTTCCTTCTTTACCCAGAACCCTTCTCTCTGTCCCCCCAAAGTCCTTTGTCCCCCAGTATCTCTTGAAACCAGCATTTATTGGGAATAAGTGTCCAAGCAGCTGATTCTCCACAAAATCCCCTAACTGCTCATAAGCTGGTCATAATCCACCACAGTGCTTGGCTGGTTTCTGGCTGTGGACGGGCAACATCCATCTCTTTATCGTCGTATTGTAACAAAGGCTGTAGCCGTTGGGCAAATCCTGAAGCCTGTAACAGAGTATTAAATGTTACATTCTCACGGCCTTTGGAGGAATAAGCCCCGAAGCAGCACATCTCCCGGAGGTGAGGTGCGAAGGGCCAGCCCGGTGCTGGTGGAGCATCTCGGTGGAGCACTACCAGAAGGTAATTCAGCCGTCGCTGTGTGTCAGAGAGGTCCGAGCCCTCCCAAACCCCACCCTGCAGAGAGAAGCAGCGCTCTGTGCCTGGGCAAAGCTCGGGGTCATTTCTCTCCTGCATCAGAGGGGGGTCAAACAAGAAACAGCTTTTTGGTGCGCAGGCAGCAGCTTCCGAGCAGAGCAACCCCCAGCGCGAGCGGCTCCGTGCTTACGTGCGCCTGCCACCGCGGCTTGTCGGGCTGCGCTTTCGCAGCTTCCTTTAGCAGCACCAGCTGCTGATAATACAAACCCGGCGTGTTTTAGGAGATACAACGGCCTTTGGAGCTGCTGGGCGTGCAGCAGCCGCCCGGCTCTGGCAGCAAGCGGCGCAGCTCTGATGGGCTGCAGCGGGCTCTGTCCCTCCTCACGTGGGCTCGTGGCTGTTCACACGCTGATGGGTTTCTCTACCTGGTAACGGGTCCGGCAGGCTTTTCTGAGAAGTTCAGGGATATGTTGATCAGCATTCCTGTTCCACGAATTACCTCGGTATGGGAAGAGAAGCAGCGTGATTAGCAAAGTCTACAAAGACACACACGTACGAATTTCCCCATTAGATAAAATGAAACCCGCTTTCTGGACGTGTTTCTGCCCTCGGAGGAAGGAACTCACCCTGCGTGGTGGTCTGGTTCAGCGTCTCACCCGTGGTGACGCTGATGAAGGATGCTGGAGGATGCTGTCCTCTTCCTGAGCATCCCTGCAGCTCTCAGGTTGCCCAAGAGGCACCAACACCTTCAATGCATGACACCATTTGGGGACAATTCTCCCCATCTCTAACAACAAACCCTGCCTTTAACGTCTAAATTGGTCGTCCGTGTCTCCCTGGTGACAGCCGTGCAGCGCAGCCAGGGTCCCAGTTCCTGCCTCAGCCGACAGCAGCTGTTGGAGAGCAGGGGGGTGGTGGTCTTACAGGGTCTCACCCATTGCACGAGCAACTGGGAAGGTGCTTCCTTGTGACTCTTGCAAAAGCTGCCAGGACCTGGCTGAGCGCAGATCGGGTGCTCAAATCACCATCATGTGCTGATGGGCTGCCAGGAT
>NW_010393304.1:4722-5391 GCF_000710305.1 Buceros rhinoceros silvestris | reverse complement strand
CCGCCAGTGGGGAATGCCCGTGCATCGTCCCCAAACGCAGGGCAGCAGCGGGGAGTCGTCCCTGGGCAGGGGTGGGGAAGGGGGGACATGGCTGTCCTGGGGATGGGCAGCTCAGCCCTGGGGAATGGAGCACTGGGCTCCAGCACCAGATCCATCCCAGCGATGCTTGGACCTGGATGCTGTCCAGCCACCCTTCCCATGCCTACAGCCAGCTCTGCAGCACCCAGCGGGTCAGGATCTGGCCCCGGCTGAGCAACAAGTGCTGCAGTCGCTATGGAGACCCTGCCTGAGATGCATCAATATGGAGAGGAACAGCTTGTTCTTCATGTCCCCATTCAAAGGACAAGCAAGTACATCCCTTCCAGATAGACCCTCCACTGCGTCCAGCCACCCTTCCCATGCCTACAGCCAGCTCTGCAGCACCCAGCGGGTCAGGATCTGGCCCCGGCTGAGCAACAAGTGCTGCAGTCGCTATGGAGACCCTGCCTGAGATGCATCAATATGGAGAGGAACAGCTTGTTCTTCATGTCCCCATTCAAAGGACAAGCAAGTACATCCCTTCCAGATAGACCCTCCACTGCAGTGCAGGCCCCACCAGCCCCACAGAGCCCCAAAGGGCTCAGCAGGGTCAGTTGGGACCATGCTGGGTGATGACGACAGGACATTTGC
>NW_010393304.1:2212-4652 GCF_000710305.1 Buceros rhinoceros silvestris | reverse complement strand
CCAAAGGGCTCAGCAGGGTCAGTGGGGACCATGCTGGGTGATGATGCCAGGACATTTGCAGCTCCGGCTCATGCACCCACATGCTGGAGCCCTGGGCTGTCCCCCAAATTCAGCGTCGTTGTTGGGATGAGTTGACTGGCACTAAATGGGATCGCACAGGGATCTGCAGGCAGCATGGCCAAGCCATAGGGTGCCTGGGTCTGGGGATGTGGCTGGAAGCATCCTCAGGTGTCCCAGGTCCACATTATGGCTGCGTGGGGCAGGATGTGACCCTGGGAGAGGCAGCACGGCTCCGTCCCCATGGCCAGGGAGCAGTGGAGGAGCTCTTTACACACACCTCCCTCAAGACAGGACTCCTTGTCCCTCCAGGAGACCCTGTGTGGGAGTGTTCTGAACCCCTGAGCACCCTCCTTTCTCCACCCCCATCTGCAGAGGCCAGCACACAGCAGCCAAGATCTTGCGTCTCCACTTTCCCCAGCCACCCTGAAGCCACCACGAGGCTACGTCAGCCCGTGGAGTTGGGGCAAAGCCAGGACACGGCCGGCCGCAGCCCGGCGAGCGATGCCCACTGCCTGCTCGGGGCGGAGCAGGTAGGACAAGAGGTGGAGGAGAGAGAAGAGGATCAGTTCTTGAACGTGCAGCAGCAAGCAGCCGGGGGAGAGGAGCCAGGCTGAGAGCAGCAGTGAGATGGCAGCTACCTGGGGCAGGGCGAGCCCGGGGAGACCATCTGGCGCTCGGGCTGCAAAATGAGCCACCGAGCTCCGGTGAGTCACGGTCTGCTGCTGATGGTGACGGGGAAAAACAGCAATCACACCAAAAAAAACCCCTAAGCTTGAGTGCCACCATCTGCAACGGGCAGCCCCAGCCAGCCGGGACGGGTGGGATCGGGCAGGGCTTGGGTCCTCGTCCCTCTTTGTTTCCATAGCTGCCACCAGAGAATCGAGGTCTTCCGGCAAAGCTGCTTTCCGGCAGCCATTCGGGAATTAAACCCTTACACAGAAAGCGTGTGTCAGCCCGAGAAAAGGTTAACTGTCCCCCCAGGAGGAAACCCGCAAAATCTCCAGGAAAAACTGCTTCAGCAGCGTGGCTGGGGTCACAGCTCCTCCTCGTCCCTGTCCCTCCCGGCTGCTCCTCGTTGGTGCTGAGTGACACCCACTGTTCTCCCTGCTGGGAGCTGGATGTCTTCTTCCGGCCACGCTGTTCCTGGGGAAAGCACCTCTGTCCACCTCAGCTGACGGTGGCTGCAGGCACACACGGTTATTTCTCATCACCCTTCATGGCTTGCAGACTTTGTTGGTGGGCTGTTGCCCCATCCCATGCGCTTGGTGATGCTTGTGCAGAAAAACTCTGTTGGAAACGCTCTTCTTTTGGGTTGTCTGCTGTCCAGAGGCTTTAGAGAGTTTGATCGTGGTCCCTCTGCCATCTCCATCCTTGAGGATTGTCAAGACCAGACTGGGCAAAGCTCTGAGCCAGGTCTGACCGCAGAGCTGACCCTGCTGTGACCAGGGTTGGACTAGAAACTTCCCGAGGTCCCTCCTAGCCAGGATTACCCTGTGACCCCATCATCCCCACCTCCAGCAGGGTTGCTCTGCCCTAATCTTGGTGTCATCACTCCCATGTGAGACCAGCTACCTCCTGCCACTGTTTCCCCACCGTACACTGAGACTTGGGCCATCCGGACCCTCCTAGAGCCCCTGTCCTTCAGCCAGTCCTCACCAACTCTCCACCGTCAGTGCTGTGTACAAACGTTCTCCTGCAAGTTCTGCCAGCACCTCCTCATCCCCGGTACCTGGATGGGGCTCCTGATGCCCCTGCCCACCAGCCTGCCTTTCCTCAAGACCCCAAGCTGGCACCCCAATGTGTGGATCCACCTAGAAACCTCTTGGAAAGGTTAATATACGGTGCTTAGAGCTTTTCATTAGGAGTTACCAGTGCTGGAGCATTGATCAGCCCAGCTCCCTCACCAGCAGCTGGTGGCAGTGGCCCAGGGCTGTGCTACCTTCTGCCCAGGTCACACCAGCCTCATGCTGGGACTCAGCAGGTTGTGGCCTCACCCTGCAGGAACCACATCGATGGAAGCATTCCTACCCTTGGTATCTCTCCAGCGTCCACCTCTGACCTCAAAGCCCTTCCTCCCAGCCCTGTTCCTCACCCTCTTTGCTGCTGTCCTGCGCTCCTGGAGAGCTTTGGTGGGAGGAGGTTGCCTTCTGCCCAGGTACGGAGGGACCCAGGCCGGGGCAGGTTGTGGCCTCACCCTGCAGGAACCACATCGATGGAAGCATTCCTACCCTTGGTATCTCTCCAGCGTCCACCTCTGACCTCAAAGCCCTTCCTCCCAGCCCTGTTCCTCACCCTCTTTGCTGCTGTCCTGCGCTCCTGGAGAGCTTTGGTGGGAGGAGGTTGCCTTCTGCCCAGGTACGGAGGGACCCAGGCCGGGGGA
>NW_010393304.1:1703-2094 GCF_000710305.1 Buceros rhinoceros silvestris | reverse complement strand
GGCCCTGAAAGGGTGGAAACACGAGGGGCAGCACCTGCAGAGCCTGGTCCCTTGTTCATGGCTCATGGCCCTCCTCAGTCCCGGGAGGACACTAGAGGTGTCCCCAGCACTTCAGGGGCTCCTCAGGGTTGGGGGCATCACCCCAGGAGCAGGACGGGTTCTGGCTGGTGTCACAGGCGAGCTGGGGCCATGGCCACTGCATGGCCGGGGACGTGGGTGAGCTCCTGCAGAACGGGCTCCTGGTGCTCCCGCATTACGTGCTGTCCTCACACAAAGGCTGCTCGAATCCTGCCAGAAAATGGATTTATTCTCCCAGTCCCCTCAGAAACTCCCGAGAGGGGCATCCCCTGCCCAGCGCCTGCCCCCCGCCCTGCTGCCGGTGGTGGGGACC
>NW_010393304.1:1299-1518 GCF_000710305.1 Buceros rhinoceros silvestris | reverse complement strand
AGCTTCAACTCCCGGCACCACCACACCAGAGGGCAGGAGGGCGGCTGGTGCCGAGCTCGATGGTGCATTTGCAGGGGAGATGCATCGTGGTGTTGCCCCAGCCCCTGCTTCCCAGTATGAACCAGCGCCTTTGAGAGCACGCCAGTGTCTGAATGGGGTGCAGGCACCCACCCCACCCCAGTGCTCCCAGGAGAGCCCTCGAGGGTGGGTGAAGAACTG
>NW_010393304.1:786-1113 GCF_000710305.1 Buceros rhinoceros silvestris | reverse complement strand
CACGGGCGGGACGAGCTGCAGCGGTGGAAGGACCCACTTCCCATGCACGAGGCTGGAGCCCTCACACCACCGTGACGCTCAGAGGGGTGCAAGGGGCCCCCAAACACTGTCCCCTGCTCACCTCCCCTTCTCTAACAGGGCTTTGGGACCATGCAGGTGGACCCACACCTTCCCTGGGGACCCTCCAGCATCAGGGGGGCTCAGAGTGGCCAAAACCTCCCCACACTTGGTATCTCAAGTGAGTTATTTCTTAACTTTCCGTCTGTACACGTGGAGCAGACTCAGAAGCGCTGTAATCTGCTCACAAGGCAACGCGCGGGGTGGAGA
>NW_010393304.1:0-493 GCF_000710305.1 Buceros rhinoceros silvestris | reverse complement strand
ATCGTTTTGGGTGTAAACACCAGATTTTTTCAAAATAAACACATTTTCTGTTGTGTTCAGCCAGCAGCAGTTTTAGGGTACAAACCTGGTGTCCTGCTACAGGGTGGGGGCAGCGCTGGCTTCCTGGCACATGGCCACCCATGGTGGAGCAAGGCACAGCCACGCGAGAAGGGAGGTGGCATCTGGAGGGTCCCCAGGGGCTCTTAGGAGGGGCTCAGCCATCCTTTAAATGTCCTCCGCCTGATCCACTGACACCCTCAGCTGCCCTTCAGCAGCCTGGACCTGAGCCCTGCCCTGCCCGGGGGTCAGCACAGACCCGCTCCCTCCCCACTGCGAGGGCATGACCAGGGCCACCGGTTTGTCCCATGGCTTGTCCCTGCCGTGGTGTTTTCTCTGCTGTTGGGGCTGGATGATGGGACCCATGTTACGGGCTGCATCCTTGTGCTGGATCCAGCATCATCCCCAGGGCCACCTGCCCCTTGTCCCCGGGCCA
>NW_010393303.1:10060-10350 GCF_000710305.1 Buceros rhinoceros silvestris | reverse complement strand
TTTTTTCTTTCATTCTTCTGTTCTGAAACCAAATTTTAACCTGTCGGTCAGTAAGATTTAACATCCTGGACAACTGGAGCCTTTTTTCTTTGTTTATATAGACATTGAAGAAAAATTCTCTCTCTAGCTCTCTGATCTGGAATTTCGAATAGGGGCATCTCTTCTTCCTCGTTCTGGGAGCACCTTAAAAGAACCAGAAGGCAGCGTAAACATCCTGAGGAAATGCAAGACACAGACTCATCTTCGCAGTTGACTAGATAGAGGGGAGCAGCTTCATACCACCAGTTATC
>NW_010393303.1:7752-9934 GCF_000710305.1 Buceros rhinoceros silvestris | reverse complement strand
CCGCTTGTTTTGTTTTGATAGTGGGGGGGGGGGGGGGTGTCTCTTCTCTTATTGTTAGGGGGAGCAGAGGTGAGGTTACACAGGGGCTTAAGGACCCGGGTGTAATTATTTTCCCACTGCACTGGGTTTAACGCAGACATTTTGGGTGCAGATAGGTTTGTTTTTGTTGGGTTTTTTTTTTAATAAAGAGCAGCCTGGAAGTGGAAGCTGCTGGAGCAGGGTTGAGGGAGGCTGGGAAAGAAAAAAACCCACCCACTCCACACTCAGCTGCAAATCTGTTATCTGTATAGAAACAGCATGAGCAAGGTTGGAATTAGAGGAACTAGATATTATGTTCCGCATAAGTTTTTGATTAACTCCAGTCCTCGCCACACACGCAAAAAGGAATCAAAGTCAAAGAGAACTTTAGCATCTGAGCTGCAAAAGGGGACTTGCATCACGAAAGCGAATGGGGAAACAAAACAAGCCTCCCCGCTTCCCCAAAGCACCCCACGCTGAACGCGAACTTGCACAGGCGCCTGGATCAGCCTTTTCAAAAGCTCCTCTAAGACTGCCTGGAAAACGCGAGCGCATGCAAAAATCAAAATGAAAATAAAACCCGACCCTAGAAGACCCAAGCGAAGAAGCACGGAAGTAAAAGCCCTTCCTGACAAAAGCTGGAGGCTGCACCAGGCTGGGGCGAGAGTAAAACAGAAAAACCGAAGGAAATGCTCAGCTTTGCCTGCACATTCGGCAGCCTTCCCCCTTAGCACTGCACCCCCACCAAGAGAAAAGACTCAACATGCAGTTTTAATTAAAAAAAAATAATAAAAAAAGCCGCCCTGAACATTTCGCATGCATCTTATTGCCTAAAAGAAAACCCAGGCAGACGGAGGAGTGTTCTGCCCAATTGCCTTTTACCCCCAGCAACCCGGGACCGAATCCTTTTAAAATGCTCATGTAAGTTCATGATCAAAGTTAATATTTGTCACGATGGTGTGCTTTTAAAATTTCACAGACTCTCTGATACTGTGTCTGCGCCTAACATCTCCATTTTTTTCAAAGAGCTTTTCCCATCGTAAAAATTCTTCTCGTTGGAAGAAAGAGCTTTGTAGGTTATAATAAAATCCTTTGAATGCTTATAAAACTCCACATAAAATTTGACCGACAAAACACACGGGCTAGTCCCTTAACCTTTCCATTTACTGCTCTACCTACTCGAATTGCTGCTTTTGCTTCCTTCCTTGGTGACAGAAGAGGACGAGGCTGAAGACCCTGGGTTTGTGTTTTCCTCTTCATCTTCCGGGTCTATCCCTGGCTCTCCGCGGGATGACAGTGCGTGGGGTTGGGACTCTGCCTCCACTTTGCCCTCACCCTTCTGCAGGCAGCTCTCGGTCGGATTTTCCGCCCCGCAATAGGCATTTTCGAAGAAGCGGTCGAAGCCTTGGGGCAGGACAGTGTTTTTGTTCATGCTGGTGTAGAATCCCGTCGATGCCGGGTGGTTGGAGCTGGGGTGGTGGTGGCTGTACACGCTCTCGTTTTTCATTAGCATTTCGGTCATGGTGGAAGGCGGGATGCACTCTCTATGCATCAGATCTTCTGCGGAATAACACGAGGCGTAATTGCTTCGGTGGTGCCATTTACTGGAGGGGTCTAGACCATAGGAGACCTCTCGCACGGGCTGCACTTGCGAGAGGTTGGTGGAGTAAGGGTAGGAGATTTGGCGAGAGGGGGCCTGTGGCAAGAAAGATGACACGGTTGAAAATTCAGGGACGTAATAGGTACAGCTGGGGAGGTAGAGATTGGAAGCGCAACCTGCCCTTTCTCCAAACTCAGCGCTCCTCTCCTTACGCGACTGGGAGCAGAAGTTGCCCAGGTTCACCGAGTTAAACATCTTTCTCCTTTTCTTGCTCCTATAGCTAGATGTTTTGGATCCGATGTGCGGAGGGGAAAAAATTTGGGAAGGCGAGATGACGCGCTATCCGTCTTAGTCGCTCCGGCGGACACGTGATCCAAAGTAGATATTGTCATATATCAGTTTGGAGCACTTAGATGCGTAGGAGTGGTTCACTTAGGTAAGATCTCAGAGGTTCAAACGATTGGTTTGCAAACACCGCAGAAACATTATGAAAATCAATCGCAGATTTGTGTTCCCTCTCCTAAGGGCACACCCCTCGCCAGCATCCACAGCAGAACAAGTACA
>NW_010393303.1:3859-7456 GCF_000710305.1 Buceros rhinoceros silvestris | reverse complement strand
CGGCTTTTTCCCACCTTTTAAAAATATATATATTTTAATTACGCTGTTTAATATAATTTATTATTATTATGGCTCTTTCTGTCCTTAGAAGTGTTCCTGGATAGTCTGTAGGTAGCTCAATAAATTCGCTGGAGACGCAGAAGTAAGTTTTCCACCGTTTCTCCAAGCCTCGCTGCAGGCGGGAGTTCCTACAGCTGGACTGCGAAATTCTGGGGCAATCTCCAGCTCTCTCTCTATCGGGGAGCGAGGGGGTGGGTGCTAATTAACAAGCTTCTAACATACGCTAATTATGTTGATCTCTATGTGCGCATCAACTATACATCAACCGGGCTGGCATGCTTTATGGAGAATATACCACTGGAATGATGACAGTGTGCCGGGGATCGTGTGAAGTTTCCAAGTTTAAAGTTAAAGCAGGCCTGGCTTAATGACTTTTGATATCGAATTAATGATATATCAAGGAATAGAACAAATGAATTAAGTCAGTGTCTAATAAATATTCGAAAACCGCCTTTAATGTTTGGTTAAATATTTATTACGTAAGAGGGGCATATTGAATATTTAATGCAGTTGTTTATTGTCAATCAATGAACGTAGTTTCAGCAAGACTCTCATCATTTATTCTTGCAGCTGAATTAAAAAAGATATTCTTATTAAAGTCATTTGTCTTCTACCCCATGCCCCGAGAGCCTCCGCTTTCTCTGTCCTTTCATACGAAAAAAACCCCAGGGATATCGAAGCCTTGCCAGATATTCCCGACTTTTGCAGATAATTATTAGATGGAGGAAAAAAATTCTGGGGGAAAAAAAAACCCCAAAACTCTTCTGCAAAGCCACCGGGAATGTACACCTGAAGGACGTGTAACTTCCGCGGTACTGGGCTCCGGGGGAGTCTCCCACTGCCTTTAAATAGTTTTGAAGGAACAAAATTGTCTGCAACAATTGGGTGCAAACCGAGTTTTCACCTGGATTAGAAATCGTCTGCTTGCGGCGGAAGATCCTTCTCTGCCGAGCAGAGGTGGCTGCGTTCATCTAGAAATGAAAATATTGCAGCGCATCACCCCTTTTTGTCCCCTCCCCCCCCCCCCTTCTTTTTTTTTTTTTTCCCCTGCAGCATTTGGTTGAATTTGCTTGCAAATTCTTCCTTTCAGACCAGTGGCACCCATCTCCCTTTTTTGCCCCCCCCCCCCCCCCTTTTTTTTTCCAGGATGCCACTCAGGCATTTTTTTTCCCTTGAATGATCCCTTTTAAAACGCCCAGTAAAATGGAAAATAAACAAAAATATTGAATTGTCCACACATAAACCCGAACTAAACTTCATCATGGGATCTATTTGGTGGTGGGCTGAAGGCTCCGACTAAAATTATCGCACCAGGACAGAGGGAGACGCTTTTATAGGGAGGATCTTGTCAAATCGAGTCGCAGTAAATTCCAACAGCAAGAAGGGAAAAAGACAAATCTCAGTCTTAGGAGCAGGAAAAGCCTCGACGGTTGCCGTGTTTTCGCCTTCCTGCCTCGAAAAACAATGCGTAAACTCACCCGCAAATAACCAAATCACCAAAAAGGAGCATCAGAGGGTCCCAGCCCTGCTCGGAGATGTCTCCCTTGGAGTTGAGCATCCCAGGGCAGCTGCTCTGTCACTTTGCTCTTCTCTATTTAATTCTATTTAATTTGTTAGCACCCAACCTACTGTTTGCATGTTAACCAGGGAAGTGGGTTAATTCCTAACCGAGATGTGGAGAAACGGGGAGGAAAACACACCTCGAGCAACGGAGCGGAGGTTGCAGCCTCTACTGAAAAGATAAATATTCTGTAATTCTGCAGCAATGTAAAGAAAAAAAAAAAAGGAGGGGAAAAAATTTTATTGGCATAGAATAAAACAGCCTCGCAAATCTGTACTTTGCAGCCGAGCAGAGGGCGAAGGATTTAAAGATTAAAAATACAGTGGGAATTTCAGCAGAGCTTTCCAAACTGTGGCGGTTATCAGGCGGAGTGCCCGGAATTTTATGTATTTATTAGGAAATCTTGAAGGGAAACATGGCGGCTTCACATGCTCAGGTTGCGTGTTCTTCCTCACTTCCAGTCTTCTTCACCTCCCTAACGACGCACTCCTGATCACTTCTTTTCATTAATTTCTGGACAAACACCCCCCCACATCCCCCCTTCTCTAGCTTTGTATTTTCTATTTAAAGAGCTGTTCTCATAAAACCCTTTTTATAAGGGATCCGGGCGTGCGAGTCTCTGAGCGCGGGTGCGTGAGACGGAGAAACACACACGTATAAATATCCTGCGAGTCCAAAACGAGCCGAGTTCTCCCCGTCTGACGCTCCGTTTGGCCGATGAATATATTCGTGTATTCGTGTATCTGCGGGGGCAAGAACCCCGGCTGCAGGGATGGTTTTCTTCACGTTTCTAATCTGCTCTATTTTATGACTTGGACGTCGTTTTGGGCAAAACTTTTAATTAAAGTGTCAGCGATCTTTTAACTTGGCTTTTTATGGAGCAATATTAATACTAACTACAAACTAATAATGTTAAGCTATTGTTTATGAGCGTAATTATTTTTTGCCCCAATTCCCTTCTGTTTGCAACCTGCGTGGAGGATCTTCTCCCTCCGGTTAAAAGGGGAAAGGCTCTAAAATAGACCATTTTTGTTATATTTATTCCACTTAGACTCCAGAGGAAGGCTGGAGGCGTGAAGCTTTGCATCCAGGGGAGGAATTAGAGCGTGTTTTTGTAAAAAAAACAATATGCGAGGAGCTTTCTAAACCCCAAACAAAGCACATACACCCCCCAAAGAAACCCCTAACACAAGAGCAAACAACAAAAATCAGTTTGGTATAAAACTCGCCGTCTCTCCTTTAGGTGCGTGAATAATTTATTGCTCTTCATAGGTAAATACATCTAAACCAAGCCCTGGTGTTCGTTTGGGGTTTTAAACCCAGTTTAAAGGATGGGATTTGCCTGTTTCCTGCAAGGGAGAGGAGACGAGGCAGCTGTGGAGTCACAGCACTTGAATTTGACCACCAAAGTGACCACCATAAAACGGAATGAGGCTGGCGGCTGCATTCCTTTTGGTTGCCCTTAAAAAAAAAAAAAAAAAAAAAGGCAAATACCTTTAAGACAGGGTCTTAAAAAAACCCCCCGAGCATTTCAACCTCTTCGTTTTTTAAATCTCCTTCATATCCCAGCGAGTGGGAAAAGTTAGAGCGTGGAGGGGAAAATTAAAGAAAAGCTGTACTGGTGCTCTTTAAAGGGGAAAAAAAAAATCCGAAGGGAACTTGAGAAGGTGGGAGGAAAGGTCTGATTTTGTCGGTTTGATATGACTGTGTGTAGGATGGAAATGCCCCGTCTAGAGGTTGTTTTTGGGGTTTTTTTCTCATTTAATTATTTCTCAGCCAGGGAAGGAAAAGGAGGCGGCAGCACCGAGTTCAACGTTCTTTATGACTCTTCTATAAACACCCAGCTCCATCCTCACGTTTCAACCGGGGGCTTCTCCCCAGCTGCCCCGGCAGAAAAAGCAAAGTGCAGGAAAACGAGGAAAAAAAAAAAAAAAAAAAAAACCCCCCCCCCACAAGCCAACACCCCCCCCCCCACC
>NW_010393303.1:1462-3757 GCF_000710305.1 Buceros rhinoceros silvestris | reverse complement strand
AAAAGAAACCCCCCTCCCATAAGTCAGCACCCCCCCTCCCCCTCCCGCTTGCTCCGGAGTCCGCACTCATTTGCCTGATATAATGCGAACACTTAACACATTTAACAGCGTTTTCAGCAGGCGAAGAGGCTCAAGGAGATGTGTTTTGCGTTGCCAACAGGAATTCGAAGGGGATGTCAGAGGAGTTTGGTGACCAAAAAAACGTTGTAGCGATTGTAGCCAAATCAAGAACTTGGAGATGGGGAAGTTGACTTTCACTGATCTATGTAAACATCTGAAATTGTATTTTGATTTAGGTTAATCCTGTACTTGAACTCTTCTCAATAAATCATTCATCTGTTTTTTCTTCCATTGGGGAGGGAAGATATTAATTTTTTTCCTTTCCCCCAAAAAGCTCGAGTTATCTGAAAGAAACGTAAATTCGTTAACAACCTCCCAACCTCGGTCAAAAAACTTTTTTGTAAGTATTGTCATAAAGAAGCCTTTGTCCGAGCCCGTACAGTAGGAAAACTACTGGTCGGGGAGGGTAAAGGAAAGGAAAACAAAGAAAAAAAGGAAGAAGTATTAGAAAGAGAATAGATTTGATACCAACCTGGCTTACCCCGTTACTCACTGCTACTTACTGCGCTCTCAAGGTATCTGGTGCATAACCTAGACCCTGAATCTCTCTCTATTTCAGCCAGTTGACCAGAGTTTGCTTTGCCTCCCGCTTTTGGGAGAAAAATATAATTTTTGCAAGCTGCCTTGCTAACCTGTGCTCACTCGGGGCTGCAAATGCTCAGTGACGGGGTGCAAAAAGCCCTTCTTGAGCAGCGGCATCCCTAGATGTGCTTTGCTTTTGCTAAATAGGCTCCAGCTCCTGATGTCTGAAGCCTTTGGCCTATCAGATGTTCTCAAAGTGATTTTTCCCTCCCTTCCACGACGGTACTACAATTACTTCCTCAGATTGACTTAAAAAAAAAAAAAAGGAACAAGAGAGGAAAGTCGGCCAGTAAGCAGATCACTAGCCACCGCGAATGTGTACAGGAAATCTGAAGGGAGAGACAATAGCTACAAGTGGGAAGCGCTTGGAAAATATTATTGTCCCCAAATGGCAAAGCTAAATTTAATTGGATGTATGCCAGGCTGCGAAAGAAAACTGTATAAGCTGTGAACAATTCAAAGGGGGGGAAAAAATACTTAGATCTCTCTCGACCTGAGCTGCAAGTTCACAATCATGTGGCCTTAATCAAGATAAAAGCAGATTGAACTCCGCTTCCCAACCGCAGGCGAGGCTGGGGCTGTCTGGGATAAAAATGTGCGGCGGGTGTCGGGAGTCGGCTAGAAGTGATGCCGAGGAGGCGTTAAGGAGAGTCGGGCTTAATAATAACCAATATAACCATCCCTCAGCCAACCGGCCTTCCCACTCCTTATGTCCTCACCATTCCCGGCTCCTCCACAGAGGAATATCAATGCCCGTGTGTTTTCCTCTGTTTATTTACTTTCTTTCCCTCTGCGCAGCTCGGGTGCAGGGAGCTGCTGAAGCATATGGAGGTCTGGGGAATTCAAGTAAAACTTCAGAGCGTGCTAAACCGGCTCCCAGAGCTGCTGCGAAATTCGGCTGAGAGGGGCCAGGAAACCCAGAGGAGCTCGTTAAGCAACACCTATTTCTGTTCCACGGTCTCCCTCTCTTTTCTCCCTCCAAACCTCTAAAAATACTTATTTAAACACAGAGGAAGATATATAAAACACGTCCAAACCTTTAAAAAAAATAAGAATTCCTTTATTCGCCAGACATCCCCCCTTGATAACTTTAGCAGTGCCGCTAAAATGTGCAAAACTGCATAAAAAGTCGGAAATTGTGGCAGGGAAAATGGGTTTTTCTGTTGCATAACCCATTTATTGGCAAAATAGCCCCAAAACGCAAAGCTGAGGTTAGAAGGTGGGCGGCTAAACCTCCCCAGCCTTATTAAAACCGCGCACGCGTTTACATGCGCCGTATTTAATCCTTAAATACTCAAATAATTTCTAAGTACTGCATTTTAATACTTCGGCTTCCCCATTCCACCCCCTCCCCCCTTTTTTTTAATATATTTAAAAATATTTTTTCCCGCCACGGCGAGCACCGAGATGTATTTCCCTCAGACAACCATTGATCAAAGGCGAATCTCAACAGTTTATGAGGGCGCGCGGGCGCTGGGCTCTCGCTTCCATCCCCGCATTAATCAGAATAAAATGGAGCAAAATCCTTCAGCTGCTTCACGGGGTGACGTTCTCCAAAGGCAGATCCAGCTTGGGGAAGATGAATGGTGCCGG
>NW_010393303.1:0-1186 GCF_000710305.1 Buceros rhinoceros silvestris | reverse complement strand
CCCCCATCTCTGATTTCCACTTGAGGGACAAGGGGACAAAGATCTCTGTTAAATAAGTTGCTTTACTCCACTTTACTCCTTTGTGAGCAGTGCACCTCCTTTATCCCCTCCAGGAATAAAAAATTCTATTTGCATCTTTTACTCCACCGGGGAAGAGGGTCGAGCGTTTTGTGGGTGCCAGATTCAGTTGAAATCAATATCTATATAAATTAGTGTCTCCTTTAATAAGGCGCTGGCTTGAATTGAGAGCAGATAAATTCTGAATTAAAAATCTGTCCAATAACTGGACTCTTGTCTAATCCCTCTTTCTGGTCCCTCCTCTTTCTTTCTTTCTCTCTTTCTCTCTTTCTCTCTTTCTTTCTTTCTTTCTTTCTTTCTTTCTTTCTTTCTTTCTTTCTTTCTTTCTTTCTTTCTTTCTTTCTTTCTTTCTTTCTTTCTTTCTTTCTTTCTTTCTTTCTTTCTTTCTTTCTTTCTTTCTTTCTTTCTTTCTTTCTTTCTTTCTTTCTTTCTTTCTTTCTTTCTTTCTTTCTTTCTTTCTTTTTCTTCCTTCCTTCCTTCCTTCCTTCCATGCTTATCAGAAATTTGTGAGTCTAGAGCATAGCAACTGTGCAGAAGTATTAAACTTTATCTTAAATATGGGCAGATCTTTATTCGTGCTGCCCTACACCCCTGTTAGCACTGAATTCTGACTGAGTATTTCCGATTGACTATTTCGGGGGATTTCTAGCCCGTAGAGCACAGATTTGATAAATAACGATGTAAGTATCTCTTCATACTAAACGAAGATAGATCTCTGGAAAAATAGCTTCTCCATCACACTGATCTTCCATCCTTTCACACACCCTTTCTTTTACTCTCCGAGTAGACTCTACGGCAGAAGCCGAAATTCGGGGGGAATATTCAAGGTTGTTTTCTCGCGGCGGTGTTAGATAAAGAGAAGTGGAGCCTTTTTGCCTCTTCTCGGTGTTTTTGCGGGCCGTGGGGTTGTCCTGGGAAGCCGGGCTGCGGCTCCTGGAGATGTTCGGTCCCCTCGCAGGGTTACGGTCATTGTCACATCCGTGGAGCCCTCTCCATGACGGGGGAGGGACACTTCATGGCCCCCTCCCTCTGAGATCTGCCTGTTAGAAGAGAAAGAGCAGACCCGCCCCCCCGAAGCGCGGAATACCCACATTTTCCCGGGTGTCGT
>NW_010393302.1:1502-2554 GCF_000710305.1 Buceros rhinoceros silvestris | reverse complement strand
CTGGTTCCTCCATGTTGAATCCAGGACAGTTTGGTAGCAAGGGTCCTTGGCTAGTTCCTCTCTGCCCACCTCAGCAAAAATCTCACCTAAAGCAAATTAATATTTTTGAGCACCTTTTAAAAAATGAGTGCACACTTCCTGCTCATGCTCTTTCTGTTTGTTTTCTGATATTCAAAACAGCTTCCAACCAGCAACTTACAAGAGCCATGAACGGTATTTCAGCCACAGAAGATGACTATTAAACCAGCAGGTCTCCCTGAAAGCCCGGGTCTAACAAAATACTTGTACAGCAAAACTGGCACCAGCAGTTAAGCCTTTGGTCCTACATGCCATGTGCTAACTGTAGGTCAGAGCCAAAAGACTCTGGAGCACCTGCAAAGGACTCCAAAATTGTGATCCTGAAAACTTTAGTTCATGTGTTGTCTTGTTGGAAAACTGTAGCCCTTTGCTGTCTGATTTAAAGTTCTCACATAATCTATATTTGTGGGTCCATCTATCACTCAAACAGGCACTTTTCCACCAAGGATGAACGTTTAGTCCAAGCTGGGTGAGGCTGGGTCTTCATCCAACTCAGGGTCCTGGAAGATGGGTATGGGGCACACTTCCTGCATCCAAATACTCACCATAAGGACTGATGAACTCTCGAAGTGCAGTTATCCGTTTCTTTTCATGCAGAGTCTGAAAAGGTGGCTGTGCCTTCCCTTCAGTAAACCAGACTTAGCACAGGTTAAGTGTCCCAGCACGCGTCAGGATACACGTGTGTTAACGGGATATTCATGACGCTTTAACGGCACTTCTGAATTTCCATTTCAGGTCCTTAACGGAGCAGAGACACAGTCTCCACATCCCAGAACAAACATACTCTTAAGATCTACTGGCAGGTTGAGTGAAGGTGTTCTTCTGGGGCCTCACAATTGGGGTCTCCCTTTTTTGGTGAGTGTGGTGACCATTGGGCTACAGAATAAAAGGAGGGGAAGGTAGGAACTAGTCTTTTTCTCTCCTCTCCTCTCCTCTCCTCTCCTCTCCTCTCCTCTCCTCTCCTCTCCTCTCCT
>NW_010393302.1:320-1434 GCF_000710305.1 Buceros rhinoceros silvestris | reverse complement strand
GGTAGGATCTAGTCTTCTCCTCTCCTCTCCTCTCCTCTCCTCTCCTCTCCTCTCCTCTCCTCTCTTCTTTCTTTTTTTTTCTTTTCTTTAAAAGAACAGGGAAAGAATAAGAAAAGAAGCCAGTGAAGACATGAAATGCAGACTATGAAATGCAACCAGAAAAAAAAAAGTCTAAATGAAGTGGAAAGCGAAGAGTTACAGACAAAATCTAAGAGGAGAGCCCCTAAACCCAGGAAGAGTATCTGGATGCTCCTAGGGAAGTGTTCCCTACAGCTGACAATTTATTTGGGATGTTTCTATGATGGTGCCCAGTTTGGTTTATTTGCTCGTATTTACAGTAGCTCCAGGACACCGGCTGGTGAGGAGGTGAGGCCATGTCCAGGTCAGCACACTGCCTGATTGGGTTTCCACATCCCATGCTTCCCCTGCATGCCCTACAGAGCCACACCATCCATCAAGGACAAGTCACCTGGAGCTGGGCAGGAGGAGAGAGGCTCACAGCTCTGCCACCACACTGCAGGGGTGCCTAGGAAGTCATTTTAGCAGGGCTGATCCACAGAAAATGTGCTTTCTCTTCCTGCCTGATTGCACATTTTTCAACCTGGCTTCGAATTCCTTGTGTCGCTCTCCACTGCATAACTCTTCCAAGGTGCATTTACCAGGCTGCTTTTAGAGGATGTGGTTTTGTATTCCTCACTGTGCTGCTGAAGCAGTGATAAAAGGGGCAAGGTAAGAGCAGACCTGCACTGACCTGGCTGACCGCCGATGGTGGAGGTACGGAGGGGGAATGAGGAAAGGTTTCTTACGACATTGTACCAGATGTGAGGCTGTGCCACCTGGAAGCCAGGCAGGAATTCCTCTGCCTTCCATGACTTAACGCTTCCGAGCTGATGTTGGCTTGAAGAGTGCAAGGACAAGGTAAGAGCATCTCTGCAGATGAATGGTACCCGGGCTAAAGCTCTGCTGAGGTGGGCTTTGGGCAGGGCCACAGCTCCCACAGAGCCCTACTGGGGTTGTGCAGACTCGTGATTTACACGAACCACCTTCACCCGAACCCTCTGAGCCCCACCTAGTAGCGGTAGCATGCAGGGACGGCGGCAGCCCTCCACGGCTG
>NW_010393302.1:0-239 GCF_000710305.1 Buceros rhinoceros silvestris | reverse complement strand
AGTAGCGGTAGCATGCAGTGCCGGCGGCAGCCCACCCCGGCTGCCGAAGGCGCTGGTGCCCATCAGCCCCGGGCTGCTCCATGAGGCACCCGCACCTCCCTGCCTGCGGAAGGCGGGCGGGGAGCAGCGAGGCCCCTGGCGGTGGGGGCCGGACAGCGGGGGAAGGGGTTTCTGAATCACTCTGCCGGGGCTCCCTGCCCGGGACACGACGCGGGATCCCCGTTAAGCAGCAGGGGCCG
>NW_010393301.1:0-16214 GCF_000710305.1 Buceros rhinoceros silvestris | reverse complement strand
CTTGCTGACAAGGGCAGGTCATCATAAATACACAAATATAGGCATAACAAAGAGAAATTTCATCATACATTAAAAACCAGAAGCTGTATAAAATAAAATAACGGAATGTCAAACTTCTAAAATTGTTTCGGGAAAGACCTAAAAATTAAGTGCTCTGTACAATACTAACTGTTCACCTGCTGTCAGAAGACAGAAATCCATTAAAACACTGATTTCCACGTTGCACAGTCTCTATTTTGTCCCATTGCTCAAACGAGAAACAGGCCTGTAGGTTGCCTGGTGGCACCGGAAACCCACATCACCTTCTCTCTCACTCAGCGTGTACAAATCGGGAAAGCTGAAGAGCTGTGACTATATCTCACTCTTCCTTCAGGAAAAAAAAAGAGGATGCAAGAGAAGTCACGAAGTATTTGTTAACGCACTGGAAACACGAACACTTCACTGTCAGTGTCAGAGCAGCTTTGCTGTGAACTGACAAAGCCTGTGAGCCCCTGAAGCAGCTACAAGCACTTACAACATGACAGGAGCATCTGCAGCACGCTCTGCTGACCAGAACAAATATTATATTTAGACAATCAAAATGACATACCAGATTACGTATTTGGAAGACTGGGGCTCTCACTTCCGTTTTTATTTCCTTCTGTGGCAGATAGTTGTGTAAAAACCAAACAAGGTATCACAGAGGACACAGCATTTATGCTATGGTTCGTTACAAGTTCTTCCGCCAAAACTGCAACACCACAACTTAAAAAGAAAACAACCCCAACACAACCAAACACAACCTTCAAACCAAACCCCTGCTGTTCACTGCATCGTGCCTTTATTTTAACCTCACTGACAAAGCAGTGTCTAGAATTGGTAACATCAAGCCCAACAGTATAAAATATTTGATCAAAATAGTCTTACTATGGTTTCGAGGGACACTGCTGCAATAACTTAACAAGTTAATTTCTCTGTAGAATGGCAACAGGAAATCATCTTTCTCCCCCAGTTATTAGTTACAGTTCGCAGACTAATAATAAACATCCTAAACATCTTAAATTCTTGGCAATACAATATCTGAAACACGTGTATGCAAAAGTTAGCACCTGTGCCATGAAAAAAGGGGCGAGTCTACAGCGGACCACGTGGGATGGACAGGCAGTTTTTGAAGGCTAACAAGAGGCCCAGCAGTGAGTGCTTCAATGGAAGATCCATAGAGAATTTCATGCAAAAACTAGAAAAATCGCATGATTACTTCTCGTTCCTTGCATGCACATTTAATTTATAAAAGCTTTTTTTCAATTTCTAAAGCACCTAATTTAAAGTAAAACAGCTTTATGATTTAGGTCAACATCCTGTAGCCCTCAAGTACAAAAATATAAATACAAACAGTTTAAACAGTGTCTTTAATGAGATTCTGGCAGTAGGTTTTTTTAATCTAACAGGACACATCACATAACAGGTCTGCCACTGAACTTGCTTAAGAGTAAAATCAGCTTCAATATGAAGCTGTTACGGTATCAAAACCCTGCTTTTTACATGCTAAATACCTTCAGCAAGTGTGCACTTAAACACAGCAATGAACTTAACTATAAGAATAACTAAATACATACATGGAACTCTGCATATGGAACGTAATTCATAGAACTGATTACAACAAACTGTTACCTGCACTTTGTTAATTTAAAATGGTACAAATCATGCAAAACAATTCTAAAGATAACACAAAAAAAGCTACCAGTGTTTGCAAGAAGTGTTCAACTAAACCAAAATGACATTAAATGAAATATGCATATTTACCAGCAAAGATCTATCACTATTTCAAAGAAGCAGAGGTAAAATCTTCAGGTTTAGAGTGTCAGTTATACTGCAAAATGTTGTTGCTCGTGCTTAATGCAGAAGCACATGCTTAGAAGACCAGAACTGCTTATTCAGAGAGCCTGCTGGCTCTAGTTCTGGCTTCCCAAGAATCAGAGACACCGCGTGGATTAAAAATAGCAGAGATTTGCAAGAATCAAAGGCAAAGGCACCCTATTCAGTTAGCCAAAACAGTAGCATTCCCCTTCTCATAAGCATGAAGATGGTAATGGGGCAGATGCTAAACATTTCTACAAAGGCAGCATTTCAAATGTTACTTTCCCATTTTGTAAATGCCATTAGCAGACACCAGCTTGTAATAGTTTATGTATAATACTAACCCGCAGAATGAACTTGGGATTTTATTTGTGATTTACAAATAAAGACCATTACTAATGCTTTAAAAGACTACTTTTACTAGCTAAAAAGTTTAACTCATTTCCCAATATTTTACACCTCAGCTGGACTACCATCTCATATTGTTCCAAACATCTAACACTGCTTTCTGGAATTTTATAGAAGTTGTACCTCATGTATTAAGCAGCAGGCAATAACAACAGTCTTTCCCAGCACAGCTGCTTCTGGCTGGCTACTGAAAGATCAGGAATATTTCTAAAACACAGGAAAACTCATGCAGTTTGGTAAAGTTTGCTGTCATTTCACAGTTTAAGTTTCCTTTAGTCATTGCACTTCTGTTGATAGTCTTGTTACTTTATAAAATATTATTCTGAATCTGAATTTGAACCAGCAATCTTCCTTTTCTTCTTTTTACCATGTTTCTTGTGCTTCTTTCTCTTTTTTGTCTTATCCTAAAACAAAGAATAAAATTAAATGGAAATTACTGTATAATAAAATAGCCATCTGTTAAATTCTGCTAACACAAAATGAGAGCACAGGAATGGTATCTTTACAAAGACATTGAAAAAGATTTCTACAAAAGCATCTTGAGAAATCACAAAAAGAAAATTTAAATTTTATCCAGAAATTTGCGCTATTGAGAGTGGTCTTCAATTTATCTCCATCATGGTCTGGCTGCTTCACACCTCTTATCATTACATCACTATTACATTCATTATTACATTCCCTAACCTTTTAAATGATTTTCAGTGCTTTATAGACTTCTGAGAAAGTAACAGGAAAGTGCTTTGACAAGCAGCGACATCTTATACATGTGGGAATAACCAGGATGTTTACAAGTTTCCAAGTAAGAGCTTACATTTACTGTGCAAAATTAAATTGTTCTTGGCTAGAATCTCCGTGCTTGCACCTCCTTTAAAACAAATTGTAAATATGAGTAAATTAACCCTAACTGGTTTCAGTCTTGAAGTTCTGATCACTGTAATACAGAAGCTGAGAAATACAATCTTGTCTTTTTCAAGCAGAATTTCAACTGAAATTCTTGAATAGGTGTGACATTATGTAATAAACCAATGTTGGTGTAAAAGCTTTGTTTTATACCCGTTTCTTATACACACACTTCTAAGAAAAAAAACACAAGCAATCACTAGAAGTTTTATGGCCAACACCTTATATCATTATGGAATAACAAAAAAGTTCCATGGAGAATGTGTCTTGAGTATCACGGATACTCCCGTGCTTGTATTTTTAGGTGACTAATGTAAATGATCCCCTCGCCCTAACTCATCACAAGGTATCTAATTAGGAACATTGCTCCCGACAGGGGAAATAGACATCTTGAGTGGGCACTGAGGATCTCAAAATCACTATACTGCTAACTGTGGAGCCTCAGGTACATGTGATAAACCTGGTTCTATATAAATCACTGAACCTTCCTATCACTTTTACCAATAGAAACAAATCAACAACACTGAAAAAAGGAACAGGTTACTGACAGCTTTTTATTTGGTTCGGGGAAGATTTATATTAATGTAGATGATACCGTGCTTATGTCCTGAGACCCTTTTCATGGTCTGGTAGAGAGGGCTTACCAAGGAAGAATTACACACAACACTAACAAAGGAACAGCCCTGATGTCTGTGTGGAAATCTGCTACCTACCTGACACTGCACAGGTATTAGCAGTTCTAGTAGGTTGATACAAAGTAAAACATATGCTACAGTAAGTATTAGACTTATCTAAATCTCAAATCATAAGTATTTATATAGGTGAGATAGTGATATGTTCTTTCCTTAATTCAACAATTAAAAAAGTGACTTCAGCAGGTAGAGAATTTGTTAATTTAGATTCATGTGACAGTTGACTTTGGCAATAAAACATTTGTATTACTGAAAAATGTGAAATAGGAAATTAACCAAGTACAAAGTATTTATATTCTAAAACTACAGTATGAATAAGAAGGATACTTGCCGTTTTCTCTTTTTCCTCGTTGTTTTTCTTCTTTTTTGCTTGCACCTAAAAGAAATTAAATGAAATTTAATGGGACAACAGCTTTGGAAATGCTGTTTTAAGTAGAAGTTTGAACTTTTGTTGCATATAAATGAATGATAGGGCACAACAGTGGTAGAACATACTGATCAATAACCCATGAAGAAACACTGGTTATCTGTATTATATTCTAGAACACACATTATCCTATGAACAGGTGGGAACACACTCTGCTTTCATACGCAGCAGAAAAAACCCAGCAGTGATACAAAGGTAAATTTACTAAGCTAACAGTGTGGCAAAATGTCTTAAATGAAAAAATGCAATGCATTGCAGCCTTCCATTTTGTAATCCTACAGGAATACTAATCCTCAAAGTAGATACACACAAGGGTAGAGTAAGATTATGGTGTCCAAAATGTTTTAATTCACTGGAAAAGGGAGAAAAAAAATTTTAGCCATCTTGAAATCTGCCAATCTATTCACAAACAACAGAAAGAAATCTTGTGAAGGACACCACATCAATCACTTAACCTCATTTCACTGAGCTCTGAAATATTCATAAAAAGTTGAAAAATTTCAAGAAAATTAATTCAAATAGGTGATACGAGCTGTACTAAACAATTCTTACTAAAACTCTTTATTAAAGAGAAAAAATACAAACAACTTCGAATGTGTTGCACTCTTCAACTGTACAGAGCAGAACAGTTTCAACGATATAATTAATCTAAACTAGTGCGTTATTCACTCGTGAATCAATAAGCTAAAAGCATTAAAACATATGAAACTGATGCTTCACACTGACCTCCTCTGTCTGATCCGATTCTGATAAGGATTCTGATGATAATGGTCCATCGCCACGATCTGCTTTCTTCCTTTTCCTGTGGTGATTTTTCCCTTCCTACACAAAGTGATATATTTGTAAAGTCACACCTTTCAAGTTTTATAAAATTTCTGCTTAAAACTTAGACTGAAATATTATTTCTAAGTTGTGAAATATTTTTGACATTAAAACAATTACTCATCATTAACAAATTAGCCTAATAACAGTTAAAATGCTTTTAGTGGAAATAATATTTTTCTGCGTATTCCTTTCTCTTGTTACCAAGATACGGCAGCCTTCTGAGAGGAATAATACTGCAGTATGATCTCTTATTTTAAGTAACAACAGATGAAGGAGTAAGCACTTTAAAATTAAATGTTTCACCACTTTTAAATACTACTCAGTAAATGAAGATGTCTCAATATGCACATACAAACACCGCAGCTTCAGACTCTTCTTTTGTTAATGAAATTAAAAGAAAAAGCTCCCTCTATATTTGTGTCCAACTAGGACAGACTGGCAGTGACATCTGCACTTAAATGCTTCATATAAAAGTTACTGTACATTAAATATAGTGAAATTATATTATTACTAAAATTTTGAAGCTGCATGAGATTGTTCTGATAAGCCATTTCCCTCTACTCATTGCCCCACCCCCTTTACTCTGGATCAGGCAAGGTTGCCCCTAAGACTGAAGCTACTTTCTTCCATTCGGTTTCTAAGGCCAGGAACTCTCAGCCACAGTTTTCAATCTATAACAGGTACCTCAATCCCTTCCCAAAAGTACTCATGAAAAGTGCACATGATGCAGCCTATATAAGAGAGGGGGGATCTTCAGGTAGGGGAAGACCTCTACTCCCCAAATGCCCTTTGCCTTCAGAAGATGTGTGAAAGTAGCATTACAGTAAGGGACTATGGTCTCCAAAGAGAAGCTCCTCAAAGCTAAAAGAGTTAAAAGGTGTTGGTAGGAAATGGAAATTCTGTGAAATGGAAGCAGAAGCAAGGGAGAAGAAAAAAAAAAATCAAGGTATTATGCAATAGGGAAGTTGTATATCAAAGTCAATATTGTTTACTGGAGTGGTAGAGGCTGATGTGGTGAGAAAGGTAATTGGAAAGAAAGATTAAGGCAGACTCTGAAAGCATTGTTAGTTTACACATAGAAATAACTACAATTTAAGTCAACGAGATTATTTACATTAAACATAATGGAAGGAAGAAAGTCCTCAGATGTACAAAATGGTGAAGTGGTGGGAAAGAGAGAGGGTTTTCATGCTCTGAGAAAAGGCAGAATAAGGCAACTTTTCTTAAGCTAATACATTTTTCTCTGCAATTTTTCAAAGCTGTTATAAGTACAATAGCTATAATTATGACTACACTTAGATAAACATATCCCCTGCTTGATGTCCCTTAATTTATGGCAACAAGCCAGTACCCTACCAGGCATGCCACTGAAATATCATAACGCATATTTTTAGCTCAATGTGACTGCTCAAGATAAAATTCAAAATACTAGAATGCAGCTGATCTACAACAGCAGATTAGGTAATTTTTTCGTTTACCTTCATAACAAGAACAGATACAGCAGCTTCAACTAACAACAATTACTAAAACAGAAGCTGAACTCAACTAAAAGTTACCTCAAATTGGGAGTACTGATTAACCTCTGTCGGTGAAGTTTTAAGACAGAAAATTTCTGTAGGTGGAAACTGAGGCATTCAATATATAAAAAAAAAAAAAAAAGAGAGAGCATGTGCATCCTCCATTATCTACACAAAAAAGTTCTGAAGTAACTTCAAGAAAAAAATACCTTTTCTTTTTCATAATCTTCCTTTGACCTCTTCTTTTTTGTGCTGTCCTAAATAGAAAAAAACAAACAAACAAACAAATAATGACAAAATTATTTCAGGAAAAAGGTAGAACCCCCCAAAACCCCTGACCGATTGTCGTCTTCTGTCTGTTAAAGGCTGTTCTTCAAAGTTGTTTTTCCTACCTTGCAGTAAACAGGAAAAATAAGAAAAAGCTGTAATTTTGATGCAGCTGCTAATTTCCCAAAGCCGCGCTCTGAAAAGGACTGTATGGAATCAGGTAATGGAGTACTTGCAATATACACAGAGAGCCTCTGGAAAGGATACCAGCCTTCGCTACTGTAATGTACATCTAATACACAATACTGTACTGTAATGTACATCTAATACACAATATTCTCTATCCATGACCATCTCTGCTGGTCAGGCAGGGGTTAAGCAGGTATTTCCACGGATTTTTCTCCCTTCCCATTTCAGCAGTAAGGTTATCTCTGTGTCACTTTATGTAGCAAAAGTTTTCAAGCTTGCATGAGCACAAGTTCACAGGTGTATGCAAACAGGGATTCATCACAAGCCATACCACACCAGATTAGGTATTCCAGTGACAGCCTGTGATACAAGTCTACACACAGAACCTTAACAACTCGCTCTGTTATTAATATTTAGACAACAAGTACAGACACTATCTGCTATAACACAGAAAAATACTAACATAACAGAACAAATTGCCTCATGTGCCTGTTCCACTTTTTTGTTCATTCAGTAAGTCTGGAAAAAAATGCCCTCCATTTAATATGCATTTGGGCAAAGCTCAGTTATTCAACAGTAAACTACTCAGTCTGCAGATCTTCAGAAAAGCAATATCCTGGCCATTCTGATATCCTACGATGCCTGTATTTTCATGGATAGCGTTCAGCTAGATAGCATATTCACAAGAATTTCACAGAACATTTTCTTTTAAGTCTTAATAATTAGTATTAAAATTAAATATTTGAAGAGCACAAAAGCTGCACATGTCTGGATTCAGAAAAATGGCTAGAAATTGATGGGAAAAAAGCCTGTTGGATTTCTAAAGATCAAATTATTTCTGCCAGGCACAGTGGCCAGTGGAAGTAGATTCCTGATAGCACCTGGCAGAAAAAATAGCAGCTCAGCTACAATAAGAACACATGGCTTTAAATTTGGAAGGTAAAAAAAAATATTGATATGCAAAAGTCAGAAGTATTTATGTCAGATTAACAGAACTTGCCAAGACAACATATCTGCACATTTACCTTGCTGTCTGATTCAGATTCAGACATTGAGCTTGCCGAAGACTTCCGTGAGGAGCGATATTTCTTCTTCCTTCTTTTCTTCCCTTGTTTTTTATCCTATCCACAAATATTGCAGGAAAAATGAAAAACAAAATCCTGAATTTATTCTCACTAGAACTGAAGATCTGCATTAAATGTAAAGAATAGGGAACAACAAATTCCTACATGTTATCATGTTCTCTTGATACATAAAGTACACCACAATTGATTCTTTCAGTTGAGGACTGTCACAACTCTTCTGCACTGAAAAAATGTAAACTGGTGAAAAATCCAGGTTCTGCAGATTCTGTTTATTATTTAGATGTGTGCTGCAGAAACTGAGCATCTGTAACAAAGATTTTTTTGCTAAGAAGTAAAATGGTATGTTCACATTTTTATGATCAGGTGGAAGTTTCTACTGAAAAAGCATACAATTCAATGTTAAACCAGAAATGGATCTAGTTTACAACCCAGCCACTCAAAATTTAGCGTTCATGAAGAAATTCTTGAGCAAATGTATATCTACAATTCCCAACTTTATCACATGTACCAAACATATAAGAATTAAATAGCTGTATGCAAACCAAGCCCTCAAACAATATTATAAAACATATTATCAATATCTGTGTTAAACAAGCCTCATGAACAAAACATGTTAGATTCTAGTAAGTTAGTTCTTACCTCATCTTCTGAATCAGATGAACTGCTGGAAGAATCAGAGCTTGATGAAGAAGAGGAAGATGAAGACAACTTGACCAAACACAACAAAAAAGTGAAGCTTGTGAGATGCAGCATTTTGTCTGGCAAATAGTCAAAAGTCCATCCAAATATTCCCTTCACAATTTCTTCATTCCCCAAATATTACCAATGGAATTTTACTTCCAAGAGGCTGGTCTTGCACAGATTTTCTTAAATGACACGTTAAAAAAATAACTTCTAATAATTTTCATTTAATAATATCTATTTAATGCTCTTTACTGCCCTCTAAGCAGAAGTAAAATTCTCCTTGTACAGAATGTATGCCACCTCTCTTAAAATAAAAACCAGTTGATTTAATGGCTAAATTCATAATTACAACTATAGCCCCTCTTACCAATTTGTCATTTAAGTTCTCTTGGAAAAACCCCAAAGCAAAAAGGCTTAGAAAACTGAAAATTTTGCTCACCCTATTAGATTTCTTCTTTTCCTTTTTCTTTTTCTTAAAAATAGAACAAAACAAATGTTACTTTGGCATCATGTTCTTTTGTTGTGCATTTAGGTGTACGTACTTAGATGCAGGCTTTGAAAATGTATTTGTGGTATTATGTATTGGTAGCATTGATGATAAATCCAGTTCCAAACACAGACTGTATGAAATTGCAAATAACTTACCTCTTTTTTTTTGGAGGAACTCTCGTTTCCACCCAGAAATTTCTCTCTGTTTTTTTCCAGTTCTTTCCTCCAATTCTGAAAACAAAGCCCCCAAAAAACCACTGTCATGAGCATCATTTCCACACAGCTTTTCTTAAGAGAACTTTTTGAAATTTTGTCTTCTACCTGACATTATAGTTTTCACAAAACTCACAGAAAATAAACAACATATAATAATAAGCAAGGCTATAATGTGTAAGATTTTACAGAAGATTAATAAACATAGAAAGACCGTGTTAGTTCACACCTTAATCTTCAAGTTCTTCAGATTTAAGAGATTGTAATTTATCTCAAAGATCATCAATTACGGTATTTTTGTTTATGTATTGCAGTGTTCCTTCTAGAGCATTTTAGAAAGCCAGCAATTTTTCTGGTAGGGTGCCCTATTTGGTCTTAATTTTAAAATCATCTGAAACAAAATTTAAAGACAAATTCTCCTGACCCTTCTTCAATGTATGGGTGTCTCTAGTGTGTCTTCTGGGCCTCACTGGTGTCAACGATGATTGGATTAAATTATTATTCACATCTTCATAGAAACGCTCTTATTTTTGTTAGGCCAAGCACACTGCACGGTTAAAAGTCTCCTCTCATTCCTCCTTTTCACAAAGTCTCTAGGTCTGAGCTCTGAACCATCCAAATTGTCCCCATCAGACTTAAAGGCTGCTAGCTTCAGTCTATGCTATTCCTGTTTCCTGCGTCAGACACATCATGTTCTCCTTTCTTTACTGTTATTATCTGATCCTCCCTTTTCTCTCAATTTAGCTGTATTGGTATTGTATTGGCAAAGCAACAATAATCCATGTATTTTGCTGAAGGGACAGAAATACCAGGAATTAAGTAAGATTATACCTGTGCAATGCAGTATGACACACAGATCCCCAAGTCAGCACACTGTGAATTAGCTGTATTAGCATCTCAGTGCTGCTGAGAGACAGGGCAGATTAGCCAGGATAGAGTGCTGTGTGTAGTGTCTCCACGGTCCAAGGCAGCTCCGACACAGTACTGCAGCAGGTTGTGTGCTTAGATATATTAGCTAGCCAGAGCTACCTGAGGGGTCTCTTACAACAGCCTGTGCTTTATTAGGCAGCCATTCTCTTTAAATTATTTTAAGCCTGTACTAGCGCGATGTTTTAAATAAAAAAGCACAACATTTGTCAGTAAAATAACAGAGACAGCACCTCATTCTGAGACTTGTGATCTTTCCAACAGTTCAGAGATTAGTTCTTAAGAGCTTTAGGAAGAACTCATGGCCATTTCACAATTCCCTGCATCCCTTCCCATCCTTCTGCCATACTGAAAGGCCATTACCAGCTATCCATGCCAGTTTCAATTACTTCACAATAAAGCAAAGATAAAAACAGGAAAAGAATGAGAAAATACTAAACCAAACTCTCCAAGCTAAAACTCAGAATGCAAAACAACTGATTCTCTCAGAACAGCACCCCATGACCCTCCAAATACTGGTATCACATCTTAGGCAAAAAGGTGTAGCAAGAGTACTGTGGGTACTGTGATCTTCCACTAACAGAGGAGGAGCATAATCTACTTCAACCAGAAACACACAACAATGAAGACTACTGCTTGAAGCTTATCTCAAGATAAAAGAACCCAAGAAAGAACAGTTAAATTCATTGTATACTAATTTCTTCTTCTGTATACAACAGGAGTTACATGTGAAGCTTTCTCATACTGTGCTTGTTCCCCAGTAGGTACTGAACATAAGCATCAGAGCAGCTGCATTTATAGCACGGAAACAGCACGGAATGCCATCGGTTTAGGATGAGAGAAGTGCTTTATAGTCCTTTCTGCATATTGAAGGCCATTCTTTGTGCCTTCTCTCATATTAATACTATGTGTACATTCCTTGCCAGAGACATCAGTTTCCAGTAGTACACCTATTTCCAGTATATTTGGATTGTGTGACCTTAAAGAAGTGAAGATTAGCACAAGAGATCCTGGTTTATCCTACTGGAAAATGCACGAGTTTCATTTATTAATATAAACATTATCATTTATATAACTACATTTACATTTAAAAATGACACTTCAAAAAAAGTTCAAGTTTTATTCAGCATCAGTTTTCAAAACCCTTTCTATAGCGTTTCTCTGAACTGAGAGTAGCTCTTCTTTGGTTAAATGGTAACTGTAAAGGAACGCAAAGGAAACAAAATGTTTACTCATTAGAAGCTAGAGTGAACTGAAATATTATGGTTACTTGGTGCTGTTAAAGTTACTGGAGGAAAGGTTGCATATAATATAAGAAGAATCAAGTATCAACACACTAATAACACTACCAACCTCATTCATCTTTTCTTCGAACTCGGCCAAAGCCCTGGATCCTTTCTTTTTCTTTTCTAGTTGCTCTTTCACTTCTTCCCTACATAAAAACAATGACAAATCTCAAATTTTCACAATTAAAAATACCTTCCTCAGTATCTAACTTTTTGTAGGGTTTTTTGAGGTTCAGCTTTGGCTGTACTTCCAACAGAATGAAGAATGAAAGCATCTTGGATGTTATGTATATGGTAACCTAACCCTAAGAACTTAGAGTATGGTAGCTAAACCCCTCTGAAAGATCTAAAGCTAACTTTGCAATTACGTAAATTGTTCTCTAATGTCTTATGAGAGGAGGTAAAATGGACTGAATGTAAAGCACCTTGTTGATACTATCTCCAAGGGAAGATTTTGTCGGGTAGGGTAAACCGTGTTCTAAGAATACACCAGCAAAATGTTTTTCTAGAGATTATTTTGTTTAAAATTTAAATATATCTGCAAGCTTTAGGTATCAGGATTTATGAAAGAGGTAAAATGACCACTTTCTGAGAAACCACTGACAAAATACTTAAAGACAAATGAGAAATACACATTTCAAAATTAAATACCGTTCTTTTTAGAACAGGAGATCAAATATATATTTAGAAAAGAACACTTCTGCCAGAGACAAAGGATCTTTTCAAAATGTATTACGGGGTATTCTGGGGAGGAGGTACGAACCAGCGTCATCTCTAGTAAAAGGAATGGATATTTTATTCTAAAGGTCAGAAGGGCAGACAACTATTCCCACTTACCATGTTGGTCTTGGCCTGTTCAAGTAGTCTTGTATTGTTGGTCCTGAAGTTTGGGCAGGACCTCGTGCTCTGGCCATAGCTATGGGATTCATATAAGCCTTGAATATGAAACAACAAAAAGAAATATAAAACTCATCAGCTGCACTATGATACCAAAATCTGTCCTTTTTGTTCTTGACAGAAACTTTTCCTCGCTCACTGAAAAATAATTCTGACTTGTTTCTAAAAAACCAAAATATTTAACTAAAGAAAGATGATCTGGTCTGGAAGAAAGACTCACAGAAGTACTTTCAATTTGAGTTATACTGTGGCAGAAAGAACTCTTTCACAAAGAGACCATGTTCCTTACAACAATTCCCCTCCCTAAGCAATGATTTTGCAAACTGAGTACAGTATCACAATTGCTGAAATATTCTTCCATGGGATACAGAAAATGTAATTAAATTTCAGCTCTTACTCTCTGGGATAACTGATCTTATGCTTTTAGAGTTCTGCTCAAAATTGATGATTGTGGATTCAACAAATTCTGTGTAAAATTTTTTGCAGTAACACCAAAACAAGCAAGTGCTAGCGCTCTGCTGCAGCTATGCATGTATGAAAATTCCGTGACTCAGGACCACTTTAAGAAGGAAAAAGTTTTTAAAACATCCATAAAAAACAATATTATGATGTATTCCATCTTTCAAACCCATCCATCCTCTTCACAGTCACTCTAAAAATGGAATAGGTTATAAAACATTATTTTAAAACTTAGAATCTGTAATCCACCTCAGCAATTAATGGAGAAACTCTAAGCTAGCAAACAATTCTTCAGTTTTTTTTAATGCCAACAATATTTTACTCATGTGAAGGAGAGGTAGGTATACACTGTTATCTCATGGGCTTTTATGACTAAGTCAACCTATCACTTTGTAATTTATTTTAGCAAAACATAACAAATACTATTCTTACTGTCCACAGTTTAGAGACCAGGAAAAAAACCCAAATAGTCAAAACAAAAAATAAAATTACTACCTTTGTTTGCCCAATCTAATTTTTTTTTTTTTTTTAGGAGTACCACATTTTGTAGATTCCAAGTGAAGATTCGACCATATGTCAAATGCCTGACCACATGTCAGGCTTTTTGTCAGGCCATAAAGTAAGCATTCAGAGACCACCATACACAGTAAGTGACCATTTGTGAAAGCTATCAAAAGCAGCAGACGCTCCCTCTCCTGTTGCTCCCACTGCAGAAGCAGCAGCCACAGCAATGCTGAGCTTCTGGACTGGACTGCAGGCAGGCTGGCGGCCTTCAGCTCTTGGGGCTACGTTTAGACCTGGAAAAGCAACTCTGGGCTTTGCCTGGGAAGGGGCCGTGGGCTGGAAGGAAGCACTCCCCACACTGAATTTGGCTGACGACTGATCAGCTGGACCATAGTGAAGCAATACAAGGACTGTTTCAAGTGGACCAATACTTGACTCAAGTTGACTTCGCAGCTCCAAGGGTGACATTTTCTGCCATTTCCTGGGGCTTTGCTTTGTTGATTTAATTCACACAAAAAGGCTAAGTAACGCAGACAGTAAACACTCAGGTAAGCCAGTTCAAACTGGTTTAATTTCAGCTTGGCACCTTCTTTTGTAGCCAGGTGGATGTATGTACTCAAGTAGTTACTGCACTTTAAGATACATATTAAAATTATTAACTTAACTATTTTATTGTATTACAAACCTACAAATGAGTAAAAACTTTGCATTTAATTCAGCTCGAAGTGGAACAGGAGCTCCTTTAGCAATGCAGGAAAGCAGTATTTGAACACTGTGTTCAATAAACAGAGGTAATTTCAACGGACTAAATCCACTAGAAAAGACCACAGAAATGTAATTCATGACTTCGCTTACTCCAGTGAGCAAAGCAGGTCAACTCTTTGGTTACCATTCAAAAATCTGTATCTGAAAGCTCTAGCTTCTTACATAACGACTATTCCTAAAACCAAGGTCTCTTGCTGCTCCTAGATAAAAATCAGTTACTATCTTACCTGAGCTAACCTGAAATCCACACCCCACCGCCTCCCAACAAAACTCTCTCTACCCACAAAGGAGTCAAATGTTATTCTTCTGCTTCTTCAAACCGACCCCAGACACCTAGCTGAGGAGCT
This sequence comes from Buceros rhinoceros silvestris, assembly GCF_000710305.1. Classification (NCBI taxonomy): domain Eukaryota; kingdom Metazoa; phylum Chordata; class Aves; order Bucerotiformes; family Bucerotidae; genus Buceros; species Buceros rhinoceros. Next base: position 1,497 of record NW_010393301.1, on the reverse strand, counting down.
TCCTCTGTTTAGTGGCTTTCTTCAACGTTCCTGCAGCAAGCACATAATGACTGAATACTGCTCTATATTCCATGATTAGGAAATTTTCATCTTAAAACATGTTCTTGTAATTTCAAACAGGTTTAGTTACGAAGAATTACCTTGCCAATAAACATTTCTTAGAAGTATTTACACTACTTTGCCAATCTGCATGTCACTAGCCAGAGAGAAAACAGAAACGCACTCTCAATAAAGCAAATGCTTGTCTGCATATTCATTTACTTCTTTTGGTAGTTTGCTCAAGCAGTTATTAAAAGGTATTTGTTGTATGGCTTTCATGCTCATGAAAAGCACAAGGCACCTTCAGGCAGCTAAGTTTCTCTGGGCTTAGTGCCTTGCAAATATCCTTCAGAAGTGAAAAAAAAAAACAACAAACCCACAATGTTATTTTCTGTCTCTGAATAGTCAAAACAATGGTGCATTTAAGAAGGGACATGAGAAAGAAGTAACAGCTAGAAAGCTCTATGATCACAGAAGAGAAGCAAAGGTTTCTGTATTATAACTTGTCTGTTCTAGCAGCCTTGGTCGCATAATGAACCTTATATAGGAACGTAAAGATTTCTCGGCTTTGCTAGGTGCATCCCAAGTATCCTAGTAAAAGAAAATTAAGAATACATAAATAGACCCCCAAATACACCCCAAAAATTACAAGAGGGCAATACATTTCAAGCATAAGACAGGTCTCGCAGTCTAGCACTGCTAACTCTTTCTCAGTAGACTCCATTATTTTGATGGCTCAGTAAAGTAACCAGAGGCACTTGGCTATCCATCTGTATAAGGTATATATACATCATGTCTATTACACACTATTCCACCAAAGTAAACAAAGACATTTCCCTGAATGGATCGGAGTATGAACTCATAGCACATATTAGAGAGAGACAAAGAAGGGGGGAGGGGAGGGGGGAAAATCACGATTTGTTTTCAATCACAAAACTCACCAGCTGTAAATTTACAATGCTTGAACAAAACATGAGCATAAGCTGAATGGCTATCTGGCACAAAAAGTTTAAAAGAAAAATAAGTTATGAACATGTTAACTTATAAAATAAGGTTCTGCAATCAGGTGCATAGAGTGCATTTTTGACCTCCTGACCACTGGCTCCTGAGGCTAGCAGAGTGCTGCGTAAACCTAAATTTCACATGGCGCACGTACAGCTGAATGCCAGGTTTAAGGAAATACGGCTCAGCAAGGATCTGAGCTACCTCAGCAAATGGTGCAACACCCACTGGGAGCATTTTATTTTTATAAGGACCGGGGCAGCATCTTAATCATCTTCACGGAGCAGAACACAAAGCAGGCATCAGTCACGACTGCTGCCGGATTTGACAAGGCGGTTGGAGGTTCTGCTAGGGAGCCGCGGGCACGTGCCAGCCCACGCTGAGGGACATCCCACACGGGCCCTCGACAACGGCAGCCTAGGCCCCGCTCCCCCGGGGCGCCCGGGTCCGCAGGGC
>NW_010393300.1:2459-6425 GCF_000710305.1 Buceros rhinoceros silvestris | reverse complement strand
CCAGCTTGTCCCGGTCCCTCTGGATGACATCTCCTCCTTTCAGCATGTTGACTACACCACTCAGCTTGGTATCACCTGCAAACTTGCTGAGGGTGCTCTTGATCCCACTGTCCACGTAGCCAACAAAGACATTAAATTAGAGAAAAAGAAACAAATTATGCGGACACCACAACATGCCCAAATCAGCTCTTAATGCTCAGGAAACCTCTTGGAGTCACAGGGCGCCACTCTCTACATCATCAGCCAAATGCTCAGAGGGGTCAAAGAAACAAATACAGCATCAGAAAGCCTGCGGGAAGTAGTGAACAACCAGAGAGACCCTTCCACGCCACGGTGCTCCCGCATCATTCCATCCTGAAGACCACCCGTGGCCTGGAGAAGGGAACAGCAACCCTCAGATCTATGGAGTACATTCCATAGGAATCACTAGCACGGGTGGATCTTCGGCCTCAAAGAAAGGAGGAAAAAGCAGTATAAAGCAGTATAAAGATAACTGACAGGAGACGTGGAAAAGGTACTCACCAGCTTCTCAAGAACAGGGAGTTAAAGGAGGTGTAGGTAGAAAACATCAGTGAAATGAGCAGAGGCAACTAAGAGAAGGGAACGCCTTTTCCACGGGTTTTAAACAAACTGTGGAACTTATTATCACAGAATATTCACAGCATCCCAGACTGGTGGGGCTGGCAGGGATCCCTGGGGATCACCCAGTTCAACCCCCTGCTAGAGCAGGGTCCCCCAGCAGGGTCCCCAGGAGGGTTGGGGATCTCTCCGCAGCAGGAGACTCCACCACCTCTGTGGGCAGCCTGGGCCAGGGCTCCCTCACCCACATAACAAAAGTTTCTCCTCCTGCTCAGGTGGAACTTCCTGGGTTCCAGTTTGTGCCCATTGCCCCTTGTCCTGTCTCTGGGCACCACTGGGCAGAGTCCGGCCCCTCCTCCTGACCCCCCTTTAGCTCTTGGTCACACTGATGAGGTCCCCTCTCAGGCTGCTCTTCTCCAGCTGAGCAGCCCCGGGGCTCGCAGCCGTTCCTCAGCACCAGGACACTCCAGCCCCTCCTCATCCTCACAGCCCTCCCATGGACTCTCTCCTTGTCTCTCTTGAACTGGGAAGCCCAGAACTGGACACAACACTCCAGGTGTGGCCTCACTAGGGCCACTAGAGCAGAGGCAAAGGGGAACCTCCCTTGACCTGCGGGCCACACTCTTCTTCACACACCCCAGATATTAGAGAGGCTGAGAATAAAAACAGCTTCCCAAAGGGAAGAAGCAAATTCAGAATCAATGGTCTCAGTGGCACCTCGAGGCACAAAGCTGACATGGGCCTAAGGAACCAAAATGAAAGGAAGAACTTTCACCTGAAAAACAACACAACAAAATAAACCAAGGCCACACTGCTCCTTCAAAATAAAAGAACTGGAGGAGAGGAGAAAAACGAACAGCCAGGACAAGTGCAATGGCGTGAGCTAAAGAGGACCAGACCTGAGTCTGGAGCCCAGCAAGCTCCAAACTCTGCTGCCTGGAGGCCAACAGCCAGCACCTACTGCCTGCTGCAACGGGAAGCTACGAGGAGGGGTACAGCAACGGCTGCTGCTGCGCCACGAACATCACCGAACCGGCCTTTTCCCAGGAGAAAAACCATTTCCAACATCTCTCCTACCATCTGGCTGTGGGGTGACCAGGACCCTGCCTTTCAGGGTGACCAGCGGACGTGGCTGGTGCTTAGTCTGCCTCTGCACGAGGATAACCCCACTCCACTGGCATCCGAAAACTCCGCAGCTGAAGGAAGTGAACATTTGGCCCCAGAAGTGCTCAGTTTGGGGGTTTACGACTCCTCCCTCCCGCGGCTCCTCAGAGCGCTCACGGGAAGAATCAACGACGTGCACCGAGGTGGCAGCTCTGGGCTCTCCTCAGTGGCGTCCTCTGCAAATGCCAATGTCCCTCAGCGTCACTCGACCTGGATGTTCCAGCTATCGACACCAGCCAGCCTGACAGCTCCAAAGCACAGAACACTTACTGACACCTCTGGAAACCCTCAGGGAGTGAGTTTTATTTCTCTGGTTTTTTAAACACAACCCTAAAGCAACTTAGTCTGTTTTTAAACGTGATGTTAACCCCCTTCCATCCATCACTAGGCGCCAAAGTACCTGTCACAGCTGAAAACACGACAGCAGTCGGTCACTTCTGGTTTTCTGACAGCTCTTTGACTGTCGCTTCGCAATCAGGAGCTCAGCCGCTCACCAACACCGTCCCGGTGGGCTTCGTCTTGCAAAGCCGCGGTTTAGGAATCTAAACACTCTCCTCTCTTATTAAAGAGGAAGAGGCCGTAAGAGCTTCATTTTCTCAGTATTTCCAGTGAGGGATGTAGGCAGAAATGCACTTGCAAAAATTCTGGATGCTCCCTCTTGCTATAAACACGGTTTGTAAAGAGAGGTCACGCCTGTGCTTGGCTGTGCTGGTGGAGGAGCTGGCCGCCACCTCACCTCTCCCACCGCGAGCAGCAGAAGTCAGCAAGAGCGGTGCCAGCCCAGCACCCGGCCACTCTGCAGTGCAGCGGGACGCCGGAGGACAGGGGCACCCTCCGCCTGCCTAAAAACTCTTCCCCGAGGTTTCTCTTTCCGTAGCCATCTATGAAAACTGTTCTTCAGTCCTCAGTGTCATCACGTGCCGAGCTCAGGAGACACCGCAGACCCACTCCAGCAAAGCTCATGTGTCAGGTTTAAGAAGTGCCAGAACCTTGTCCTTTAGGGAAGGCATTTTTCAGGCTTGGTTTTGTATCAGAAAAACCCGACTATGTCTCTACACGCTGCACCTCCACCTCCCGCCCTGGCACGAGTGTCAGCAGTGAAGCACTAACACTGGACTCAACGACCTGAAAGGTCTTTCCCAACCTAAACAATTCGACGATTCTACGATCACGCAGCAGCTGACCATGGCTGAGGTCTCCCCACGTGCATCCCTGTCCTGTTCTTCCCTCAGACACTCCACTGCCCTGGAAGTGGTTTTGGAAAGCAGACAGAAAACAGGAAAGGATTCTTTTACACAGGTTTTTTAACCCTGGTAACGTTACCACCCCGCACACTCAGCCAGCTTCTGGTGACCACAAAAACCCACCTACAGAGAGCTCCTGTTGGCCTTCCCTCACCACGACTCCGGGCACACTCACCTCACCTGAGTAACTGTACTTCCCTTTCAGGATCTGCCGATACAAGCGGGTGCGGTTGTCATCCTCGAAGGGCATAGTGCCGCTGAGGAGGATGTAGGAGATGACCCCCAGCGCCCACATGTCCACCGAGTTCGTGTATGGCTTCCTGACCAGGATCTCGGGAGCGATGTACTCCGGGGTCCCACACGTGGTCTTCATCAGGCAGTCGTCGCCCTTCTTCCGGGCACTGGCCAGCCCAAAGTCCGTGATCATGATCTTGGAATCCGTCCCCGGGTGGTAGTACAGCAGGTTCTCGGGTTTTAAGTCCCGGTGCGTGATACCCAGCGTGTGCAGGTACTTCACGCCATCCAGCACCATCTGCAGCACGCGCGTGGCATCCCGCTCGGTGAAGGAGCCTTTAGCGATGATCCGATCAAACAGTTCTCCACCGGTCGCCAGCTCCATCACCATGTACACCCGGTCCTGGGTCTCGAACACCTCGATCAGCTGGATGATGTTGGTGTGCCGGACCCGCCGCAGCACGCTGAGCTCCGACTCGCACACCTCCCGCCCCTCCCGGTACTTGGTCTCGATCATCTTGATGGCGTAGGGCTGCTTGGTGGCCTTGTGTTCCACCCGCACCACGCGGCTGAAGCTCCCCCTCCCGATCAGGGCTTTGATGTCGTACTTGGCCGTCACTCGGGGGTCAAACTTGGCGCGGTACTTGGCCACTTTGTTCCTGCGGGGCTCGGGCTGCTCGGCGGGGGCAGGCAGGTGGGTCCCGGGGTAGGGGGGAGCGTGGCGGGGGGGGGGGGGGGGGGCCGG
>NW_010393300.1:1540-2334 GCF_000710305.1 Buceros rhinoceros silvestris | reverse complement strand
GTGGCGGGGAGGGGAGGGCGAGCGGGCCTTGATGACAGCTCCGCCGTCATCCCTGATGAAGTGCTTGTAGATGTCACTGTGGCCTGTGTAAGGTTCGACTTTTTTAACCAGGTCGAGCTGCACATCTTTGGGGGGCTCGGGAAGCACTTTGCTTGTCCCACAGCCCATCACTGACAGGTGTTAATTCCCTGTCAAGGCATTTTCCCAGGGTGGCAGCAGCAGCAGCAACCACATCCACAGCGATTCCCACATTTGAACCTTGGGAAAAGAACGAGAAGAAACAGATAAATAAGAATTAAGGCAGCAAAGGTTCAAAAACTTCAGGAAAGAGTCGAGCATTGTCCTTAACTCTGTTTCGCCTGCTCAGCTCCAAATGTTGGAGTTCTATGGAGTTTCTAGTATCTCAGCACATTGTTCAGGCAACAAACCTTCCCAAGATTTTCTTTCTACTGAAGCCGTACTGGAGGCTCAAACCACTCACTGCTGCGCTCCTGGGGACCAGCGACCCTGCGCGGGAGGGAGCAGCTGAAGATGTATTTTACCGGTGAACTCGCTGCATCCCCGCAGACAGGCTTTTGTCAGCAACTCCTCCACCCCCCCAAACCCTGAGAAATCACGGTGGGCTCGGACATCCTGCAACACCCTAACCCAGCCCTGCTTTATTTCACATCTCCAGGTACCAAGCAGTGCGTCTGGGTTCCCATACGGAGCTGGGGGTAGGAAGGGGAATTCCACAGCTGTGCCAGCCTGGAGCAACGGGAGGTCTCGCTCCCCACGCTGCATTCCAGCACAAC
>NW_010393300.1:0-1413 GCF_000710305.1 Buceros rhinoceros silvestris | reverse complement strand
AGCTCAGCTGCACTCCAGCCGGTGCTGAGTAAAGCAGCCTGGCTGGCAGGGGATGGAGAAACCGCCCGTGAGCGCCCTGGCAGCCAGCCGAGCGGTGTCGGTCCCTCTCTGGCTCGGAGCCCACGGGTTCAGTGCCTGAGCCTTCGCATGGAAACACCACCGCCCGCCTTACCATCAGCCAGCGTGTCTTTGCTCAGCCACCACCTTCCCAAGCACCACTCAGCACCAGGAGCGGGACGGGAAGCCCAGCTGGTCCTCCATCAGGAGAATTAGGAGGAGAAACAAAGAATGTGTGGAAAGGACACCCAGAAGTTTAGACTCCACATCCAACCTGGAAAGAAAGCAAGGCCTTGGTTAAGATTCCATTTAAAACTGGGCACCATCAAAGGAGTGGTTCAGGAAGATCTCCTGGCAGTGCTGCGAAGCCGAGCACACCAACCACGCAACACGGCTGTGTCCGAGTGCAAGGAGCAGAAATAAAAAACAACCCCACAGAAAGCTTAACCGCCCCTCCTTCAGGGCTGTCCTGTAGCTGGAGGGTTCGTTCGGGTCAAAGCACCACGACAAAAACCAAAGAACCACAGCGAGGGCTGAGCGATGCCTCCCACAGGAGCTTCTCCCAGCACTGAGGTACCTTAAAACATATTGACAGAGAAGTGGAACGAGGGCACCTGCACCCAGCGATTCCAGGCGCTTGTGTAAAACATCTGTACCAACACCAGGGAGAAGGGTCGAGCGCTGAGCTCGGGAATGTCCTGTGGGTATAAACCCACTGACTACATCAGCCGAGAGCAGGCACCAGCGACCGGTGCGTCAGTGGCTCCCTCCTCGCACGCAGAAGGGTCTCCGTGAAGCCTCCAGAAGCCCAGAGCTGCACGACTCAGCCAGCAACAACGTGTTTAACCCCCTGTCAGCGGAGGTGGAACTGCTCCTGCGTGATAATCACCAAGAGCTTGAGAGAAGGAATGAAGGCATGAGGGAAACAGGGCATTACAAGCCCTCTCTGAGCAGGAAATCGTGCTCAGGAGGCGCCAGGGTGTGCAAGAGCCTGAGCTGTGGTGGCGAGCGGTGAGCAGGAACAGGGGCCATGCGCTGATGTCCCCCGGCTCCTCTCATGGGACAGCCCACACGCTGCGTCCCATGGCTCCGCACGGCAGCACCTCAGCTCCTGCCCGTCCAGAAGCGTTCTCCACCTCTCTGAACACACCAAGGGACTGCACCCGAGGTGTCCCTGTGGGTAAGCAGGGTCACGACCTGGCTGAGCCACCTAAGGCCCAGCAGCCCTTCCATCGCCGACTGAACAGCTCATGACCATGTCACTTGTCTGTGAGACACCAGCAACAACCCGGCAGGTACCAGCTCTGGACAGCGCTAAGAGACGCTCTCGCAGGGCAACTCTCATGCCTCTGGTGC
>NW_010393299.1:503-7885 GCF_000710305.1 Buceros rhinoceros silvestris | reverse complement strand
CCCCCTCCCCAGTTATAGCAGGTCTGATGCTTGTCTCTTGAAAGCCAGGACACACCTGGGCAGTGGCAGCTAAGCCAGAACAGTAACTCTCCCTGGTTAATATGTTCTGATGAAATCCAGGCCAGCACTCAAGGAAAACTCTCCAGTTTTAGTGCTCTTGTTGACCTCAGTCTTCAGCACTAGCAGCATGGTAACACCGACAGTAGAGCATGAAACAAGGCTTTGTTCCAAACAACCCAGATCTGATTCATCTGACCAGCCCTACCTCTGGTTGTAGCGTGACCTCCTGATTAGCCTTCTAAAAGCCTTTCACTATATATGGCACTTTCAGTCTTGGCAAGATAAATTTGAAGGGAGAGCAAAGGGATGTCTCATGATGCAAGTACTAAAGCATTCTTGGATTTTCAAGAAAAAATACACAAAACAACTTCCGGAGTCAAAAAGAGCCGTATCTGGCATGGGAAACTTCTACATTAGACCTCATCCTGACAGGGAAGTATTATTCACAAAATTAAGGGTTTGCTTAGGTGGAAGTAATAATGACTTAGTTTTATGTTTCATATTATTTTAAAATACATTTTTACATGTTTTACATGTAAGCAGGACAAAATCCTAACCAGTAAAATTTATAATCATCTCCTTAAAAGATCCTGTTCCACAAGCTGAAAACATGAAGAGATGTATCAGCCAGCCTGGAGGAGAAAATTTAAGCCAAAAAAAAAAATGTGAATAATAATTTACAGCAACTCAGAAAAATTTCATTAGATCTTCAAAAAGCCACAATTAAGAAAGACACGCACACTGCCTAAAACCAACATACTTCTGAGGAAGGACGGGAAGAAAGTTAATATTTTGCCAATACTTCTGCAGACAAAATAGGGCAACCAGGTAATTATAGGCCTGTCAGTTTGACGTCTATTCCAGGCAGAGTGATGGAATTGCTGATAGGAAAGTCAATTAATAAAGTATTAAAACAGTGCAATTTAATTAATGGCAATCAACACAGATTAATGGAAGAAAGATCTTATCAAATTAATGTGCTATTTTTATAATTCCACAAATTTGGTGGATAAAAGTAATTGTGGTAATACTGTATACTTTGACTTTGGATGCATTTGCCATACAGTATTATAAGTGATTCTGACAGAAATGAGGACTAATACGATGAACACACCTGGCCAACCAACTTCTTTTAAAACTGGCCAGCACTAGACCTGCTAATAGCCTAATGTAACGTGTGGCTATCAGAGAGTGGGTTCTGCAGGGTCTGCTTATCAGCCTCGTGCAATTGTGCAATTGCTATTGGCAGTGCAGGAGAAAGCAGTGCCTTTACTAATAACATCCTTCAATGAACCAAAATGTGGAGGTGGGTAGAAGAGGACAATGCCTTTTTAGCAATGCTTGAGGAGCAGGTGCAAAAGAAACAACACGTGTTTCACACATAACCCAACAAAAGAAGATCTATTTAAGAACAAACATCTCAGGTCTTTCTCACATAAGAAGAGCTCTCAGCTTTGGGAAGCAGAGACTGAAAAAGGATCTGGGGGTCCTGGCAGACAACCAGCTGAGCCCCAGAGCCCTCTGAAATAGCACTGCCAAAAAAGTCAGTGCAATCTTTTTCTGTGTGTGGAGTATAGCATCAAAGGGGAGTAATAAGGTTGTATTACTTCTGAGTTTGGCATTGGTAAAAGCTATTGCAATAATGTCGGTCCTGATGTCAGCAGCTCAAGACGTTGGCAAATTGGAGGTAGTTCAAAGAACCACACAAATATGAATGAAAAAGAAAAGGTTGTAAAATGGAGTGACTCCACAGGGTAAGTCTGTTTAGATTTAGTGCATCAAAGTAAAAGCTAAGGAATAACTTGGTTATGGCTTGTAAGTGCTTTCAGGTGGAACAGACACTGTCTAGTATTTTTCCTCTGGTAAAAAAAGAATATACAAGGAAATCCAATGGAAAGTTGAAGGTGTGTAATTTCAGTACAGATTAAGGATAGGCAGCCACTGCACCCATTTACCATCCACTTGGATGTCTTTTTTGTCTAGTCCTTCTCAAGTCCTGCTCTTGTTCAACAGGAATCAATTCCACGTAAGCCAAAAATGAGCCATGCTGAAGAGTCAGAAATGGTCATAAAATGGTTTACACCCTTAACATCTGTGAATGCAACCGCGCAAACTGTATCGACATACATTTTAAAGTAAATAAAATCAAGATTTTCTGGGTGAAGAATGGGATCCAAATTTAGCTAATGAAAGTTTCTTATGTACATCAAGAGGTACTGTGTGAACGACAGGGGGTGATGTTTCTGTCTAGCTCTGCTTTGAGACCAAAAAGCTGGCAACACAAGATTGGAATGAGATTTTTGGAGAAACCTACTAGAAACACGTCCAGTTGTTATGTTTCCATCTCACATTTGCCTCCACCAGCATCATGCTGATTGGTGCAAAACCTACCTAAGAGGGATGTTGTGCAGGTGATGTACTTGCCTGGAAAATAACTTCCAAAGGCAACTTATTCCTAAAGTGACAAGTGGATGTTATACCTCCCTATAAGAAACAAGACCTTAATGGCAACTGGCTTGAGTCTGTTCAATCCCAAAAGGTTAGGAATAACTAGTCATAATATTTTATAGCTTCTCTTGCATATAAGGGTTTTCATGGAATTTGCAAACATAGCACTTCTCTTCCTGATCTTGCGCTCATGGGTGTTCTCTACTCACCTGGCCCATTACAAAAGAAACAAGCCCACCCTTTTTCCCCTCTTAGCGGTACTACTACAACTTAGAATGTGGGAAATATAAAAGATATGCAGCTTACATCTGGCCAGTGAGGGAGTGCTTTTCCTCAGGTTATCTCATAAAGCTAAAAGACGGGGCTGTTCAGAAGATAATTCCACCACACAGATTGATTTCAATTAGTGAGGGATAACATTGATACTGATATATATAACACAACCACTTTTTAGCTTCTGGGAATGGTGCCACCTGCAAATAACGAGAGCTAGTTGTAACAGAGAAATGTAAGGCCTGGCTGGGGTAGCCAACAGGCCTTGACAGCCTGATTTGGAGGGCGGAATTGTGATTTAGAAGGTCAATTTGCTTTTGCTCATGCTATCTGAGACCCATCAGCAATGCATCTGACATACAAATGGCGATTTCTAAACTCCCAGTAATGGCTAAGCTGGGAAAATACTGTGCTCATACCCACAGTTAAAACCTGGGTATGTAATACGATCATTTTGAAAAGTCTAATACATTATCGGATTCCGGAACCAGAGACAAAGACCACTGACTCCTGAATCAAGGAGGACTGCTTCGCCTTCTAGGCAGAACACTCTCCCACACGTAGATTTGTCCTGCAGACAAGTGAGTCTTCTCAAGTCCCAGATGAGTAAACATATGAAGGCAAACCTCACAGCACTTCAGTTAACAGCTTTTTTTCTTTTAAATTTCTGTATAATATAACAAAAAGGCAGTTTGGACCCACTTCTCTCTACCTCATCTAACTGGCTTCTCTACATAAATTACTTTGTGGAGTGCTTTTTTTTTTTTAATTGCACTATAGTCAGTTGTAAATCTTGCACTAAGTTATTCAATAATACCTTTTTTTTTTTTTTATTTGAGTGAAGAATGAAGCCTAAGGCTTGATTCGATTCCAGATAATGGCACATAGGTATTTATCTTCACATACTTTATTGTATCCTTATTGCGCATGCATGTAGGCCCTGCATGTGCAGTTCATGCAAACGGGTACATTTCTTGTCAAGTTACCTCTTGACAGCAGCTCGTTTAATAAAAAAATGGACTCACATACCAGAAGTCAAAATCACGCCTCTTTTTAAAGAACAGATGCTTGTCTCCGTGTCTTTGAATTGCCCTTTTTGACGAATGGAGAAAAGACTTGTCCCTTTACTGTTCCGTGATTTATCATTTTGCTTAGCCTTCCTCGCTAACATAATAAAGTTATAGTGTAAATGATTACAAAAAAACATTACAAAAAATATAAAAATACATCCAAGTTGGCACAGGGATTCAGACTTGACAACTGGTGGGGAGGCACTTTTAAGCATATTTTGAGCTAGCTACTTGGATTAATTTTGCTGGAACAAGACTGTCTTCTCAATATGACAGTTCTCAACACTTAATAGTTGTTTAATGTTCCCAATAGGCTCAGCCCTGCACTTTGTAAATCAGCAAAAAATAAAATGAAGGTCTTTATGTTACCACTTCAAAAATTATTATCCTTTTTGTTCTGGCTCGTGTTTGTATGCTGATAATATATTTTCTGTAAAGGGACAAGGAGCAGAGTGACCTGGAAAAGGAAGTCTTTTTTATGTAGAACTGTCTTTGATCACTCACAAGACTTGTGCTCTGATCTAAGCTCATTGACATCAATGGAAGAAAGACTGCTATTGGCTTGGAGGGGAGGGTTGGCTCCTGTCCACACAGAATCCACATACACAAAAGCAGATGTTAAAAGATAAAATATATTGAAAGTCAGAGTTACAGAAAAGATACTTTTCTCTGCACAAGGTTAGATTTATAACACACTTTTCACTTAGTATTTTTTCTTAGGCCCTGACACAGGAAACTCCAATTTCTACACCTATTGTTGCTGTTTACCTGCAGATAAACCTTGGACACAGAAAAGTGGAGAGCTTGGTGGATACCTTCCATAGCATGAAAGCAGAAGCCCTCCTCCATAGACTCCCCTGGGACTCTGAAGAGTAGCAAAAGGGAAAACAAGGCTCCAGGGAAACTGCCCTCCACCCCCCCACCCTCCCAGCTGCATTTCCCACATGAAGAGCCATTCTGGAGAGGGAACTTGGCACTATTGTAACAGACACGGTCATCAAAGAAGTGGATAACTGCAGTCTGTTTAAAAGATAAAGAAACTTCTAATGGGATTGCCTCTTCTGCTGACATTTTCCAGACAAGACAGATCAGCACAATGAAGTCCAGAGATTAAAAGTCAGTCAGTAAACAGTCTTAAAAGGAATCCTCCCCAGTTCACTTGAGGGAAAGAAGGCAACCTTCATTCTGACCTGCGTCAGCATCCTCAGAAAGGTCATGGGGAGATCATTATAGTTTTGTTGTATGCCATTCTGCTGGCTACTTCTTTGGTATCATCGATTCAGTAACTGGTTTATATTACATACTCAGAAAAATTCTCTCATTCAATTGAATGAGAAAATATAATTAAACTACATTTGCCACTACCAACACAGTTTACTTCAAAAAGGAGTCTCCAAATACTGGGAAAGTGACAGTATTGTCATCTGGACAAGCCAACGGCATGCCTTTATCTCAGACATCCTGGCCAACGTGTTTCAAGTCAAGCCTCTCTTTCTCATTTAGTTAATGCCTCCCATGTAAGCACCACAGCTATGCAAGACAGACAGCAGTTAGATAAAAATTCACTGCTGACTTGGTCTTCAGACTTTGATATGACTTCTAGGACCTGATTCCTTTTCATATCTCACATGTTATATGCTGACCTTGCTCTGCAATTTCATCTGATTTACGCAGACTTCTATCAATAAAAACAGGCACGGGATTATGTAAATCTAATGCCTCCATGAGGCATAAAAACATTTGCTCATTCAGAGCTTATTCCTTTAACATTGGACTGAAATGGTAATAGTTTCGCCAACATGTCTGAGCAAAGCAGCAATGTTTACAAAGTGTTAGGTTTGGAGAAAGATGCCATAGAAAAGTAAAATTATTAAAATACACTGGAAGAGCAAAATTTTCCCTGTGGATAGAGAACTGTGTCATTCCCACTACCGGTATCCCTCCATGCCTCTTAGAGTAGAACTAAATCCAGAAATTGAAATTTATAGCCCCTTTTTTTTCAAATTTGAATATTTATGACAAATGTATACCATTCCACCCTGAATCACTTTTTCAGATTCTATTAAAAATCAGGAGGTTCCAACTAGAGGCTTAGAATGAACTAGATTTTTCATCCCCTTCTCCTTTCACTCCTTCCTTCAGTTGCGCTTGGAGGCTCTGGGTATCCTTTCTGGAGTTGCTAGGGACTGTGGCTCCAGCTGATGCTGGGTAACTAAGAAAGCTAAACAGAAAACACTGGTCTAGAGAACAAAGGTTGATGCAAGAGCCTAGGTTTCTCATGCTTTGTCTAGTCAGAAAGAGTATGCAGGGGGAGAGGAAGGCAGAAATTGTGTAAAAAGCCATCTACTAAGAAAAGAATGTTTGATTTGGATCACAGGATGTGAGACTGGAGAATGTATTGCATAACTTTACGGCTTGTCCTTATTTGCAATGATTCAGTATCCGGCACTGCTCATCCCATTTCTAAAAATGGTATTGAAAAGTTACAGAGTATTCAGAGGTGATGGGAATAAGTGAGGAATGGGAGGAAAACACCTTTCTATTTTACAGCAAATAGCAAAGACTGGGTCTGCAGGCCATCCCACAGGTTGTTGCAGATCACTCGTTCTGTGTCCTTCCCCACTACCCACGGAACATTCACAGGGTCAGATCTCCTCTGTTGCCAGGGGCTCATTTTCTCCATGCCAAACTTAATATCATGACAATCCTTTCTCAGTAGCATTTACCATACAACTGCATTAAAGGGCAAGTACAGCTCCTAGTGTGGAGGACAAGTGATGAGGCAGGTGCAAAGCTGTGGAAGGAGAGCTACCCCTCTCCTCAGCTGTTTCTGAAGACTCCCCTGTCAAGACCAGCCCTTGATGGAAGAATCCCTACAGTCTCTTAGAGCACTGTTCGGAGGTATTTCTCTCCACCGCAAAGGCAGAACCTCCAGAACAGTCTTCTCTACCAGCATTATTTCATTATTAGCATGATCATTTCTCCCTATGCATTGAAAACAAGGATCATCCAAAACAGCAAGTCCTCATCCCAAAACAACCTTTCTCCCATTTCTGACCCTCCCTGTGCTGATGTGGGAGAAGGGGGACCAAGACACGGCCAGCCCCTTGGCATCGCCCTGCGTAGGCTGCAACTCAGAGACAGAACCCTGCTCTCATGATCACCCTGTTCTCTTCTCTCTGTTGTGAGTTTTGGTTTGGCTTTTTTTGTTTTGTTTTGTTTTGGTTGGTTGCCTTTTTTTTTTTCCGGTCGTTATTTGAAAGGGATTCACAACCAACACCCAGACAAAATCTAAAGAGCAAATGCCAGGCTTGTTAGGAGTTCAGGGAGCCGCTCATCAAACTTTAATGTATATCGAAACTCCTGTTATATAAACAGTAAAACGGGAGCGGGTGAAAAAAACCGAGCAGACCGCAGCGGTGCTGGGCGGGGACAGACCGACCTCATTCATGGCTTTGTGCAGGGTAAAAGGGTTTACGTTTTTCTACCCCCTCATCTCCCCCACCTCTCGTTTTAATTTTGGGTTGGATT
>NW_010393299.1:0-332 GCF_000710305.1 Buceros rhinoceros silvestris | reverse complement strand
TGTAGTCACCTCCTCCCACCCGACTACACCGGGAAGCAACCGCGTTTGCTCCCGGAAGTACGCGGAGACACAAGCTGCCCGGAAAAAAACGACTGCTTCATGGAGAAAAAAAGCACGGCCGCCTGGAGCTCCGGCGCCAGCACATGGAATCATGCACCGGGCATCCATCCCCCGGTGGGGGCCGGACTCGTCTTTTAGGGCCGTTTATTCCATTGCTATCACTGTTACTATTTATCATTTGTTATTATATTAAAATTAATTAGTTAACATCACACCCCTAACCGCAAGGGCAATCCCCGAGAGGCTGGACCTGCCTCGGAGCTCAAGCAGCG
>NW_010393298.1:0-10956 GCF_000710305.1 Buceros rhinoceros silvestris | reverse complement strand
TTTTATTATTTTTTTGTTATTATTATTAATTTTTGTTATTACGTACTGATTTTATAATGCCCATTAACCCACTAAGATGCCTTCAGATGTATTTGTCTGAGAATGTGACCAATAAAACTAAAGATCTCCACGGGCAAACAGGATGTGCCACAACAAGGGCGCCCAAAGACTCTGTTGGTTCAGTGTTTCTTTCTGACCACGACGCAAATACCAGTAAATGCAATGGAAAGACTTTCTCTGTCCTGAACTGGCATCAGGTCAAGCTGCTGGAGAGTCACCTAGTGGTGATGCCCCTGGATGGAAAGGAGTAACTGGAAGTGCCAAGAAAGTTCACCTGGAGGTCAGGGGAAACGCTTCACAGTCCAGTACTGAACTGCACGGGACGTGTTTTCAATCCCACTTTCACAGGTACATCAACTGCCAGCCCACAATTATCCTGAAATATTTAGATTCCAAAATGTGCAAAACCAGGGGATGGAAGTGGGGAGAAAGTGAAAAGGGAATGAATACTCCCTAGTTTTTCCTCTCAGACTGTACATTTGATAGGCAGAAGTACTGTAAACACAAAGACATCACTTCTGCCCATGATTTGTAGCACCCTTTCAAGCAGCAAGTACAGAGGCTAAAAGCTTCATTAAACACAGCCCTATTAAACTATGGGAACCGAACAGACCGCAAATGACTTGCTCCAGTTGCTGTTTTCCTCCACTTCCCCTTGAAGCTTCTGTTTTCTCCCCCGGGGCAAGAGCACTTTGCACACAGACTGATACTTTCCTTGAAACAGAAAACTAAGAAATGTTGGAAGGGACAGAATGAGGTTCATTCTCAGGCTGACCACAGAACTCCTCTCTCTGCTCTCACAGCTCAGGAATCAGAAGTTCTCAGTCAAAGCTCAGGCATCGGGAGTTCAATGACTGTCCCCATAAAGGTAAGTTTTTAAAGCACAGAGCATTGAGAACTGAGATCATAGGAGCTGAGGTGATTAATCACCCATCTCAAGCTGTAACAATACCTTAAAACATGACTTTTAACATAAAACTATTTCTTTAGCACCCACCGTGGGTTCAGAGTGAAAACATTATTTTAGCCCTGCTGGAACAAGCAGAAAGGCTGTAAGTATATATCTTCTAATTGAGTTTATACACACTTAGAATATGAAAGCTTTTAGTGCTTTGGGCAGCTGCTCACAAGAGGGAATGAGGTGAAATACCGCTAGTAATGTCACGGCTGTGGGTGACTCTCCAGCTCAGGCTGACTCTCTGCCATTTCCTCTGCAGTGAGTGCGAAACAGGGGAAAGCTCCACTGGGAGAATGTTTCACAGATGATTTACAATCTCTCTGTAGAGGCTGCAAATGACAGATAAAAAAAAAAACCAAGCCAAAACCAAAGGGATGTTACTGCATCATACTGTCAATACTTACAAGCTACCAACCAATATTGTATGGTACTAACAAAACAAATCCATGATGCAATGGAAAGGAAGGCTCCCTGTCCTTTTTAAAGTGTGTCACATAGCTTCTGAATGGCAGTAATTAATATCTCCAATGAGATGACTTCATTAATAGGAATTTCCATTAGCATTAATACATGTTAATAGGTGCAATGGCTATAATTCTCCGTGCAAAGATTCTGATTTGTTTGCAGGGATAGGCACAGTCTCAATCCAAACCCATCACATGACAGGAGTAAGTTTTGGGCTCCTGAGTTTCTGTCCTGGAAATCTTACAGGGAAACACAGAGGTGTACCATGTGTGCCACAAAACGGGCTGGAAGGCTGGGGATCAGATCGTCTTAGGTCTCTCCGTAAATCTGAAGCTAATGATTAACAGCAGACATATTTACCCTTCCAGGGCAGAGCTGGTGGCTGATCCTGAGACCTTTAACAAATACTGATAGCATGCAGAGAGACAGCCCGATGCAAGTGATTTACAGCTCAGACGTGCATTGTACATCGAACTGCCTTACCAAGACATACAACGCAGATGCTATTCCTGTTAGTGTGTGACTTTCTCTATGCAAAACCTTTTCTAGGTAATAATGTAAGAGAAAAAACCAAGAAAACAGACACAGGCCAGGTGAGAACTCTGAATGAGGGGAATCGGTTTCACATGAAGACCAAGGTCTCACCTCTGCAAGCAGGTTTGTGAGCGATAGCCGTTTTTGTTTGGGCAGAGCTGAGCTTGAAGCCCAGGGCTCTCACAATCTGCAGTCTCCGAAAATCGTGCCGAGTCTCACACAGAGCTGAGTCAACAGAAGTAAGAGTACCTGCGCACAGTTTACAGGTCACCGTAACACTGCATTGCTTTGAATTAAGGAAAACAGCCAAAAGAATGAATGTACACTCTAAATTTAACACCGTGGATGTTTTTCATCTGGAAATATCATGCTTATACACATGCATATATGTTTATATACATGTGTGTGATATATACTTACACAGATCCTCTGCTTAGAATCTCATAATTTATCACAGCTCTTCCATGGGAAATAGAAATATCACGGTATAATAATACTTCTAAATGTAATATTTATATGTATAGAGTTTTATATATACATTTAAAAATACACATTAAGAACACACGAGTCTGTAATGCAGGAAGAAACAGACTGCAGAGCACCCCAGCCACGCTGCTGCAGCTTTGTTTGTGTGCGGCTCTCTGTGCTCAGGCCCCTGGATCTAGAAATCCCAAAATACGGCAAGCAGAAGTATTGCAGTTCCTGTAATTTATGTGCAATAACGTATTATCAGACTGCACTTTTCATCATTTACTCTCAGCTGTCATTGTGTGGTCTCGATGTGTTTGGTCACAGTTTGGTGCATACACCTATTTATTTCTGAGGTGAGACTGATAAAAAGAATACAGCTTCTGGCAGGTGTTTAAAATGCAGGCGTTGAAATAAAGCTTACTTCGTTTAACAGTGTTAGCATAATAATCTAGCTGCAAAGAAGGATTAGAAATGCATTTCATGTGAACATTTAGATGCACAACTCCTCAGGAAAAAGTCCCGATATTGCCCTACTTTAATGCATTTTCCCCATGAAATATATAAGCTGTGAAACTTTTCAGACTGTCAAGTCCAGGGAATTAAGCAATTACTAAATTTAAAACAAGTACAGGAAAGGCTGAACTGAGGTCGGTACTTAGTCTGCATCGTCCTGTGTTGAAGTTACGGAACACAGAAGAAAACAGGGTCTCTGTGCCCAAAGCTCAAAACTCCACTAGGTGAAACTCTACTTGATTTGACAAATTCAGAGAGTAAAAAGATTCTACAGGATGACTACATTCAGTATACATAAACCACTGACAAAAATGAAATTTTAAAGTAGGAGACAGACGCATGCAACATTTTTCAAACGCTGTCAAAAGAGCCTCTGATCAAACCCAAATGATGTCGTCTGACGTCTTGACATACAGCCCAACGAGTTACGCTCCCAGCCGTTAGCTGGGTCTCTCCAAGAGCCGTTTCTGCATGAGGTGCAGGTGCTGCATGTCTAGATGGACCAAAGAATCTCAAGCATCTCAGGGACCAAACCCGGCAAAACTCCAGCGACTTGGGCTTCCGCACGGAAAGCATGTGCTGCAGTCTTCGACAGGACTACAAAGACACGCGTAACCTGAAGCACACCACTGGAGCACGTGTAAGAAAGCTGAGCTACAGGGAGAGTGACCATGCTTTGCTGGTGTTTTTTCAGCACTTCAGACACTGCTCTTCTCCGTGCATCTCCATGACTCTGCTTGCTCAGTATTGGAAGCTGTCTTCTTCCACTTGATGGCCCTTCTCAATTCCCACTAATGTCGACTATTATTTTAACTTCTGCACTTGAATTATGGAGGAGACGGAGGGTGTTGAGAACACAGAGACATTACTATTGGAAAGGACAAACCTGGGAGCTACAGAGACTTCCTACAAGGTGCTTAAGTCCTTAAGTGGATCACAACTCTGTGGAAAAACTCACAAAACCAGACTGTTCTGCTCTAGCTGTTCCAGAACAGCTCCCCACGTTGACTGTCTACTCAGCAGCTCATGCTAGCTCATGCTGCTGTGCCTGACCTATTTAGTCCTGAAGTGAGGTCAATTTATCCACGCAGACAAAGCCAAATTAACTCTACTTTCGCCATTTAGCATGGGCTTAGAAAATGTCTCTTCAGATGATGAAGAAAATGTCTACCCATGGGCTTAGCAGTAAGCCTTGGCTTAAATCTCATGAGTTTCAACAAGCATCTTTTTTTTGGCAGCCCTAGGTGCATAAAAAAGTGGGCTAGATAATAATAACAACTGTAATAATCATTATGATTCTCTTTTTTACAGTATTTTGTCACTTGAAAATGCAAACGCTAGTCCGAGCCCTGGCACGAGGCCTGTGTCTGAATGAGCATGGGTGCAAACGCCACCAGCGTGCCCTTCCTGCTCCTGCGGGTTCGGCTGCCCGGGCCCAGGGCCAGCTCGTGAAGAGCAGAGCTGGTGGACGTGGGGAAAGCTGTTGTGAAAAGACAGCCAGAGACCTCAGCAAGGGCCGTCCCTCCTGTGTCTGGAGCTGCTGTTGAAAAGACGATGTCCCACCGGGTGTTGACCCAGTTACAGGCCCAGACTCATCCCAGCTGGGTCTGAGCCACTGTCCCCCTGATCTGGGCCTTGTCCCAACCTGGCCTCAGCCCAGCCAACCCACCCCTGACCAGCCCGACCATCGGGGGGCCATGGCTGATGCTCATCACCATCAGCAGGCGTGCCCCTGATGCCACTTCACAGCTTCACCTTGGCCGTGCACCACCACTATGGTCCTGTCCTGTGATCACTGGGCTGTGGTGGAGCTGGTGACCCTCACCAGGCCACATCCTGACCCTGGTTCAACACCCTGCCACACCACCATGGAGATCAGGCTGGGGCTGCCCCTGTCTGTCTTGCTGGAGCGGTGGGATGGTGGGACCCCCCCTGCCACACCCCCATGGAGATCAGGCTGGGGCTGCCCCTGTCTGTCTTGCTGGAGCGGTGGGATGGTGGGACAGGCCCTGGCAGTGAGGACAGCCCCGTGGGGAGCCACCGTGACCCCAGTAACATGAAGGAAGAAGAAATACATTAATACCTTCAGTGCTCTACCAGACAGGTTCTTCCAACAGAACACAGCTCCAAAGGTGCTCCTGGGTCTCATTCTGCCACCAGACTCTCAAACACGAAGTGCAAAGGTTTGGAGGAAGGGCTGACCTTTCTTAACAAGTAGTTTGCTATGAAAAGAGAAGACCAAGGAGCTGGCAGCGATGCTGGTCCGGACCCTGGAGTCACACCGCAGACTGTGGTTCAGGTAGCCAGATGTACAGAGCTAAAAACCGAAACCGGCACACACTGTGCCCACCTGCACCTGGCTCTTCACATCTGCTTGTCCTCAGCTCACAAGAAGCCCCAGATTTGGCTCCAGGCCCCACCACAAGACAGGATGATTGCAAAATGACGATGAGGAAAAACGATATGCAACTTACCGACTTGTCTGTGGTTACAGTACCCCCCCTCGACCAAGGGCAGTACCAAAGGGGCATTATTCCTGACGGTAAATGTTTACCAAACTGAGTAAAGGGTTTTAAATCACAGCTGTCCCTGCCGTTTTTGCTTCTATTCGCACTTCTTTGGCATAGTCGTGTTTCAGGACTTCAAGGCCCTGTTTTCACAAGCGGGTACAAACCACTAAACATGCCAGTGGCACACTATCAGAAGTAAACAATAATAGTTGGACACCTAATCTAGGTGTCGAACACCCAAGAAGTTATATTCTCAGTCTTTGAGAGGAGTACTGTGAATAAGCCAAAATAAAGGCTGTGATATTGGACCTCTCAAACTGCAAGCACAACAAAATAATTGAAGCACCAAGACGACGCTGAGCATGTCTACACCTCTGCAACAAACGCCTTCCAAGGTTACGAGCATGGAAACAGGCAAAATAATACATTCTCCACGCAGCGTTTTATTTCCACCACCTACTGCCAGACCCATGAGAGCAAACGTCAGTCGAGAGAAGACAGGAAGAAATTACTTGCAACAAATAAACTCAGTAAATGATCTGCCCTAAGGCAGAAAGAACAGTCGTGTTTCTGCAACAAATAACTCCGTCCCAGTGATTTGTTGTAGAGGCTGTCTGGAACAAAGTGAGGAGGGGATTCATCTTTCCCACACGATCATATGTTGTTAATGGGTCACCAAGAGAGCAGCAGCCAGAGGTGCTGACTACCTCCCAATTAATGGCTTTTGCTTTTCATCTTTAAATGTGAGGGTAAATTAAAACACATCTCTGCTTTGCTGCCATCTATTCTCACTGTCACAGATCTCTAAGAATAAATCTACTAAACAAAAAAAAGCAAAAGTATAATCTAACCTGGAAATGAGCAAAATTAAAGCAAAGAGGATGAGTGCCCTTTAATCCCCAAAGCCCCATTTCCCCTTCATCTTTTTTTCAGATCCTATTCACAGGCTGTGGCTGATGCCTAAGATACGTTCTAGAGCTGGTAATTATTTTTTTCCATTCTTCCTACTGAAAAAAGAAAAAAATCCTTACACAATACCAACATAGTTAGTTCTGGAAACATGACCTAGCAGGTAAACTGCTATTCAGGGAGGCAGGTTCAGTTCCCTGTTCAGTGGCTCAGTCATTTTCAGTGACTCTTTTAAAAGTGAAGAAAACAGTGTTTCCCTTTTTCTCAAGGATTAATAAACTAAACCGGTACATGACTATTGTCTGTAGTCATAATAGGAGCATTATACCAAACAGACAAATCTCCCCAATAAAAGTTAATAACTAAAGAATTCAAAGCTCTTCCACCCTTTTAAATACATTCTCTGTTTATCTGTAGCTCTTCTGCTGTATCTCCCAATTTTTTTTTTTGACAACCTGCAAATGTACCAGCTATGTGTTCCCATGCCGCAACCCCTACCTGATGCCTCTTTCGAGTAGCTGGCTCCAGGTCTCCCGGCTCCTCTCTTCTCAGCTGCTTTCCTGGGCCCTGCCGCTGTTCCAGCAGGGGAGGTGCATCCTGCACCCAGAGCTCAGACAGTCTGGGGTATCCGAGCCCCAGAGCTGACTGGGAAGACACCTGCTTGGGCACTGTCCGCCTCTCCCCACTCTGCAGAGGGAGGAGCTGCCTCGGAGATAAAAGGCAGCAGCTCCACCTCTGGATCCCATAGCTTCATGCCCTGTTGCTGCTGAGCCTTCCTGCAGGGACTGGCAGTCCCTCTGCGACCTGCCAGGCTCTGCAGCGCTGTCCTGAAGAGACGGGAAGCAGCCAGCCTCCCTTGTCAGTCTGTCCATCAGCTTCTTGGAGAAGGGATGGGAAAGAGACGCACCTCCAGGTTTGTAAAGCCTTTGGGACCTGGGGCTCGGCATGTAAGTATCAGCTGTCAATTCTTTTTTAATTTTGTCCCCAGCAGATGCAGAACAAAGCTTGAGAAGATGCACCCTGAAGCCTGGAAACCTGAAGTTAAATAAGACCTGGAATGTTTTTATGTCATGATTTTCAGGCCTATTTCACTACATATGGAGATGTGACCCGTGGTATTAATAACTGTGCCTATAGCAAACACTCTCTGTGTCCTTATAGAAACCGAATTGTTACAAAGCCAACTGAACACGCTGGATTTCTCCCTATCTCCTCCTGGGCATCTAACCGTGATTGAAATGTCTGGGAGAAGGAACTTTCTCCCACAACCATCTGCAAAATTCTCAGTTTCATTAACCGGGCTTACTAAAACAGCACTTTGTGACTTGAGATGGACTTCTGGCTTAAGGTTACCATTATTATTACGGAACAATGCACGTATACTAATATTCAGACCCTATATTCCATTCCCCCTCCCACTAACATTTACGATAAATGAGGTTTTCTCCAAGTTGTTATTAGGAATGAGACTGGATTTGATGAACAACAAAGAACAACTGAAGCTGGATGTTACCCAGGCCCAAAACTAATGTGTTTTTTTCTTTAAAATATTAAATACTGAGTTTCTAAATTATTTTCAGTGTATATGGCAGTGAACAGCCATGTGACTTATACCAAAGCTGACTGTTGCTGCTTCTCTGAACCTGCTTCGCAGGAGGAGGAGTCAGGTACAGCTGGTCTGTTGTTGCGGTGGAAGAGTTCTGCTGAGAGCGGCCACGAGATGGCACTGGGAAGGAGAAGCCAGGCAAAAAAAATACAGTCCTGGGAACCAGCTAGCCAGGGCACGTCGGCAGCAAGAACAAATGAAGGTCCAGCAGGTCACACAGTTCATTCCTGCATAAAAGGGAAAGCAAAACAGAGCGTAGAGGCGTAGAGGTCTGACGCCTGACAAGAGAGCCAAGAAAGGACCGATGGTACCCAGAGGATGTGCTGGGGCATCAGGAGGAGCAGGGACAGGGAGGGACGGCACAAAGTGGGGCCCACAGCTACGCAAATGACCTCCTAAGTCACACATGCCCATTCTACATAAAGGGTACAGAGAGAAAGGGATGTGGAGAAGGATTGTATAAAAAAACCTAGCTATTTCCCAGAGAACGCCCCCGATATGTGTTTAATTTCATGAAGGTGTGGGCTGTCTGGGTGAAGAGCGATCCAGTGGTTCTACCGAACTGCCAGTGTAAGTAAGCAATAAGAAAGGAAAAAAATTCAACTAGAAACAGTTACATAGCTGAGACCTCCATGCACTTGAGGAGGAATTTGAGGAGGTCAGCATCTCATGCTGCACTGCAGTTCACTTGTGTTTACCTGGAAATCAGCTCCCCGGAACCACGACTGTCCTTTGCTGGAAACAATAAGCCATGCAGCATGTCAGGGTTCACCTTTTTGATCTGTTTTTGTCTTTCAAAATTAACCGGTGTTAACTTTTTTTATATATATACTAAATGCAGCTTGTAACAATAAGCCATGCAGCATGTCAGGGTTCACCTTTTTGATCTGTTTTTGTCTTTCAAAATTAACCGGTGTTAACTTTTTTTATATATATAATAAATGCAGCTTGTAAAAAGAGAGGAAAGCCTGTTGCTGCTTTTTTTGATTCCGCAGTTATATCTGGGAAAGGATTACGATTTTTCATTGATCTTTTAAGAGATGTGCAGACAGCTCTGTGCTTGCTGGTATGACATGAAAGAGCAGGCGCAAGGTAAGCGCAGTTCATCAGAACCAGACTTGTGGTCTGCCAGCAAACGCTTCATTTCCTCTGTCAGTCCAGTCTGGATTGGTCTGCACAGGGACATCCTATACTGTAAATAAAGACAGTCACTGAACAAACCTGACTAGAGGGCCCACTGGTTACTACTAATTTCCTCCCTGCACAACTCCAGCTAGCTCTTTCCAAAACCATGTTCAAGAGCACTTCAGGGGATAACTCACTCCAGTGACTGCATGTGAAAAAAGTAATATTCATGAAGCTGCTCATTCCATCACACAGCATCTCCTGTATGCCTCATCTGATTGACAGCAAAAATCAAATAGCTTCAAAGCATCCCAGGGGTGGGCTGCCACAGTGCTCAGGCGTTATTTTCGAACTTTTGAATTGAAAAACAAGTGTTCAAATGTTAATTATCAAAATAATAGTAAGAAGAATGACATAGAGCCAAGGGGGAAGGTGTATGGGACCAAGAGGCGCAAATGTGATTTTTAGAGCCTCTCAGTTCACTTATAGGAACTGCAGGATTTGGCCCTCCAGGGCGATCGCTGTTATTACTTAGATTACAGTAACACACAGCAACACCAAACAGGCTGGAACCCTTTCCTCCTAATGGGAGTCCCCCGACCTGAAGAGCTTACCTGGTCAATAAGACCAGGTAGACAAGTGGAGTGAGAAAGAAAGTACTTTTATTAGGCCCGAGATAGATTAAGGCACTCGCCCAAGGACACATACAAAGCCTTTGACAGATCCAGGGTTTAACCTAGATTTCAGTACTGCACCTTGATCATAAACACCTATCTTTTGCTCAACTTCTGCATGCATCTTCAGCCGAGATTTAGAATAGACTCCATCTCAGTAAAGCAATACCAGGAACACCCTCTTATACCATTTTATTTTGACAGCTTTTGCATAGAGAGAGATCACTACATATTATCAAAACCATCACTACACAGACAGAGAAATAAATACAAATCTGGGGGCAGGTGAAAGCCTGGAGTTCAAGCAAGAACAGGGTGTTGCTTCACAAGCCTCCCTACAGCACTGGAAGCCTCACTGCATCTGCTCCGGCTTTAGCCTCACCCTGGGTTTTAAATGTAGAACTATCCAGTCATGTAATTCTGCATATCCAGCAAAACATTGCTCCTTTTTTGAGGGTCATAGTGGGACACGTGGAAGAGAAAGTAATCAAATAAAGAAAGGTTAACGCCAAATTATGGAAGAAAGAAATCACCAAACTTAACTCAGTCGCGGTGCACATGCTGCAGAAAACTCAGACAAGTTTTGGAGGCCAGTGTTGACACATAATGTTTAACCATGCCCATCATAAAATCCACTCGACTGAAATGAAAAATACACAGTACAAAAATCCACTCGACAGAAATGTTACTCATTAACGTTCCTTCTACACCTTACACGAAAGCATTACTTGTGAAAGCGCCCACGCGTGAATCTGAGAGGAAACTGCCTCTCACTTGTAAACTTCTCACTAGGTGCCTCAAGTCCCATCAGGAGGAAGGAACAATCACCTTTAATAACACACGGCTCATTTTCCAGTATTACTTGTATTAATTCCTTGACCTTTGCTTTCACTATCAACACGAACAGCTTTGGCGATTGCACGCAGGGGAGATAGATAGGAGCTAGACACAAAGGCGAGGCTGCTCTATTTCTTCGCATGGCTCAGGTAAGCTGTTGTGACTGCTGTGGCTGCATGCAGAGGGAATTCAGCTCAGGCAGCTGAAAGGATCTGGTGAACAAACGTCCAGGCAGGTGAGTGCCTGGCTTGGTTTCCAACAGCTACCAGGATCGGCTCCAGGATCTGCCCGAGA
>NW_010393297.1:17895-29347 GCF_000710305.1 Buceros rhinoceros silvestris | reverse complement strand
CTTTCATAAAGGAGGCACTACATTTTCAGGCTTGTTCCCCGCTCCCGTCCGGTGTAGACGCCGGTGGTGCCTTTAGCATTTTTTTTTTTTGCGTTGTGTTGTTATTTTTACGCACCTTCCCCCCTTTGAACAACATCTTTCATCCGAATTCGACGATGTAAAAATCTTTTGGCCAAATGTACGGTGGGGTTTTGTCCCCTAAGGACGGGCAGCCACAGTATGCTGCTCGTACCGATGGTGTGGGACTTGGAGGTCAAACCCACCAACTACCTAAACATCGTTTAGAATGTCTGGCTGTGAAAATGCCAGTTCTGTTACGACTGTTTTAGTCAACAGTGATATAAATATTCACCAACACAACATATTTTGCTTGGAAACGTGACAATCGACATAGGAAACGTTCCCTTCTGCTAAATAATACCCGTTGAAATCAGGAAGAGCAAAGGTGTTCTTAGTGGAAGTTTGTCACAGTGACTGTGAGATTACATTTCAAAGTAGAAGGTCATTACAGAAAGCCTTGCCTTCTTAAAATAAATCTCTTTTTAATAAAACAATATCTAACATTTACTATTGGGGGACTGGTTTTGGTTGTTTTAGAAAAATCTCCTAACTGGTGTTTATATACTGTGTGACAAGTATGTAGAAGGAGGTCATTTGAAATATACCTGGTACTTGTTTGTATGCATACAAATATTAACATGGTGTGGGTTGTATTTTCCAGCAGATTGTTTTATAGCCTTTAGCAGTCTGCTTTTACTCAATATCCTTTTCAAGTCCTTTCAAATACTGAGTATTTGATGTTTTTATTTTGATTTTTATGGGCTTGATGCTCTGTCATGCTAGGCTCGCTGTGAGATGCTGAACATTTATATGCAGTTTAAAGGTGTCCTGAACTTCTCTGGATTGCATCCACTCTGCCAGCGGGGATGCAGGAGTCCAAAATACATGCTGAAGCCCCTTTGATGGTTGTGGAAATCTTACCCTGGTGGCCACCTCCATTGGAGGGGTGAGGAAAGATTGTGTGTATCAACATAGTGACACTGAGAATACAGTGTTATCTCAGAAATCTATTTGAGCTCTGTTAGGCCACACACAGCTGTTTCCAGGTCATACCATGAACTTGCTAATTTGCAGAAGTTTACAGAACTGTCCATTTATTGAGAAACAAAACAAAAAAAGTTTAGCCTTTAGATTTTTTTCTGCAATATTTTATTTTTCTTGAGAAATGTGCCAAGTTTACAAGATTGCAGAGCTGAGATTACTGCTAACTTTTATTAAAGGTTGAAATCATGCGTATACATTCATTTAGTGTGTAAAAAAAAAAAAAAAAGTTCATCACCTTAATGTATGGGTGTTGGTGCTCTCTTGAGAGATGCTTTCAAGCAATGAGGAAAATACTTAGTAACATGTAGTTAGCTTAATTTTAACATGCAGAGAACCGTGTTGGATGCCATTCTTCAGTGAGTGATCATGTTAGATTTAGGAGGTATGTGAAGAATGCACAGTGGAAAATTGCACATCTTGATTTTGAATTATGTGAAGGCTCGCTTATTCTATGTACAGCTATGCTAGATGAACAGTTTTTGCTGAGCGAAATAACCGTTTCAGATGTAGTAATAAAAGTGTGGAATTAAACTCTTTAGGATTAAATGAGATAAGGTATTTTGAGTGTCTGCTCTCATGTCCCTGTTTCTCCCCCTTCCCTTTCCCTTGTGCCTAATTTACTCTCTCCTGATGACCTTATGGACACTCTGTGTAAATGACAGTAGTACTAGACAGGGCTATCGGGCTTCAGGAGGGAGGAAGACATTCCCTGTAGAAAGAAAAATTTCATTCTTTCTGCATCATGGAGGAAAGAAGCAGTGACAGCCTTGAGGGGCAGGTACCTGCGCAGCGGGACCAGGTGTGATGTAGGCTCACCTACTTAGTCAGGATGCTGGGCTGTTACAAACCACCTCCTTGTGTACTTAGTCCTCTGTTACCTGTGGCTGGTGTTTGTAATCAGGCTTGGCAGTAGTGATACATAGACAGAGAAACTTTATAAGAACTGTCAGAAGTGGCTGAAGGCAGCTGCTTCCCAGCTGAGGATGCAGTTGGACAAATAAAGTGTTTGCTGCCACTTGTTTTCACCCGGTGTGCCACACCAGCAGCTGGGCTAGTGCACCTCCCTGTGACTATGAAGTGATCAAAATAAAAAACTAAAGTGGGATTTTAAAATGTAGTTTAAGTTTTTAATTTAGTTCACCCTGCAGCCCCATTTAGTGTTACATGAATGTGGCAAAGGTTTGGCGGTGGGGTGGGAGGCAACAAGAAGGGCTGCTGCAGGTGGCACGGGTACTGGCAGCGATCTGGCCGAGTTCTGTCACTAGTCATGGGTTTTCGTGCACCCTTCATCCGTTGCTGCGTTAGAGCGTGTCATTCCAGCTGCCGTGGCTGCCTTTGGGCTGAAACAGAGTGGGAGTGTGCAGATGAGCCATTGGTGCCTGAGTTTTAGATAATTTAACAGTTTGGGGTGGTGATTAGTAAATTATCCTGTAGAAATTCTGAAGAGTTCATTTGTATGCTAAATAATTTTAGTGGAAAAAATTAATAGTTTTTCTGTACTATCAGTAGGTTGCTTTATGCAAGGAATTAAGGCTGTTTAGTTGCTAGTGAGTTGCTCTATAAAGTGTAATTGAATCCGAGTGCTGTTACTTTATATATGCTTCCTCTGTAACATCTTTTCACAAATGTGTCTGAACTTCAAAGAACTTGGTTTAATACAGATCTCTCATATGGAGAGTCATTTGCAGCTTAAAAACTAAGTTTTCCCTGTTTATAGTTTGAATCTGCTGTTTTGCAGGTTCAGCCTCTGCCCATAGTTCCACACATCCGTGTGTTTGGCGGTGGGGAAGTTTCTTTCCTGAAGTAGCCAGCACAAGCTTATCAAGACGGCGTCATAGCCTGTGAACAGGCGGTGACTGGTAGTTCAGGTTGTGCGCTTACGTTCTCCTTGTGTCACCTCTGCAGCCTCTCAGGCTCTGCTAGTTTTGAAGTTTTTCCCTAGTTAGGGCAATTGAAAGTTGAGATTTGAATTCCAGGTGAAATGATGTAAGGTATTTACAAACAACAAGAAAAATCAATAACATATCTCTGTGTGTGTGTGTGTGTGAGAAAGGTTTAAAGTTGCACTTCCCTGCAGTTCCCATGCAACTGCAATTCATGTTGCTTGCTCTTCGTTCTTGTTCTGCTCACTAGCAGGATTTACTAGATTTCTGACCCGCTGTGTGATGCTGATCTGAAGTACATAACTTATTTTTTTGCCTGTCTTCTGAATGCTTACTTCCTTCTCATATTTTGTCCTCATCAGTATTCTTAATTCCTGACAAGTTAATATCATTTGCATGCATAACAGTGTTTGTGTCCCTTTTTTGCCTGCTTCCATGCCTTTGTCCACAAGCCCTGTATCCCTCTCTCTCCCTGAGCTCCTTCACTGTCTTCTATATTGCTTCTAGCCGAGTGGTGATAAAGTGAGGCGGTGTGTTTGAGAGGAGAATATGTGGACTGAAGTCGTCATACGACTGTGGGTATCTGCTTGTTGATATGTTCTTCCTGCCCCTCTCCAGCCCTGATGTTTTCCCATGAAATAGATGATGCTGAAGTGAGGAGAGATAAAATTACTGATGCAGAAAACACAATTAAGTTAATTCTGAGGTTATACCTGGAGAGAAGAACCAGGCCTGGCCTCTTCTTCCCAGAAATGATAATGTTCCATACCTCTGGAGACAGCATGCTGGTCCCAGGAAAAGATGTGTGTTGCATCGTTCCCAGGTAGCTGCTTCATGACAACTGAGAGAGAGGCATCAGTGACTTTTGAAGAGTGCTGACTATGTCTAGAGTTTCTTTTGTGCATTCTCCATGATCTGGGTACTCAGTAGGTTGTCGCATTTAGTAAACTTCCTGTGAAGGAGAAGTGGAAATAGTGGAAAATGTGTGTAAAAATTCAGAGGGAAGTGTAGATAGCACGCTAGTCAGGATGAACTCTGTCTATCACACTTCCTTACTCCGCTCCAGTTGTTCCATACTATTGACTGAAATCAGAAGATAATTGAAACCAGCTCCCTGTTGTTACAAAGTAAAGTAGGCAGTTGTGTGTGTACAAGAAATGTAAGCTCGAACTTTTAAAAAAGCAGATGGGGATAGTTGCTGCAGAATAATTTATCACGGGAAAATCTAAACAGTGCATCCAGCCTGTAGCAGTTAAACCAGTTTATCCAGTACATCTGCATGACATCATTAGATATTTGGGGTAAGGGTGAAAATGAACTGGTTTAGAGCTTGTGAAGCATCCAGTTTTTCTTAGATGTTAGTAAATTTGAAGTAGGGCATTGTTTCCTTTAG
This sequence comes from Buceros rhinoceros silvestris, assembly GCF_000710305.1. NCBI lineage: Eukaryota > Metazoa > Chordata > Aves > Bucerotiformes > Bucerotidae > Buceros > Buceros rhinoceros. The sequence continues at coordinate 24,967 of NW_010393297.1, read as the reverse complement.
TTCGTGCCTTGGTGTGTCTTAGATCAGTTGCATTAATTTAACCTCGTATCTTGCGGCTGCAGAACGTAGATTGTGAAGGAGGGAAATATTGGGTGGCTTGCAGTACAAGGCATCAGTAATCCATAGCAAGTGTGCTTCCCCCCTCAAATACGTACGTATATTAATGTATATAAAATCTGCGCTGTGCTAGTTTGACATTGCCAGCAACAGGATTAACAGTGTTATAAAGTGTCTTGGCGAGTGCAGTGGAGGCTGGAGGCTGGCTATCTTATTTGTCAAGTTATTCAATATGCAGTGTTGTTTTCTGAAACTTTTTTTATTGGTCACGTAGGGTAATACATATTGCTGCGATGGTTTTAGCGTTCTACACTAGCAAAAAGAGTAAAAGGGCACCTCATCAGTGGCAGCGGCTGTAGCATAATGTGTCTGTGCATATTGTTGCAGGCTTAGACGGAACACACTTTAGTATTTCTGCTAGACGATTTCTTTTTCAGCTTGGCTTACTGATTGTAGTAAAACAAGCTCTGTGAGTTTAGAAACATCGAATGCAGTTTGAATGACCTGCCAACAAAATGAAGAATGGTCAGCTTGGAAATAATGCTTTATTCTGGCTTGTATTTGCCTAGTCTCCCTACAAGGCAAAGATTTTGTCAACTAGAAATAATTAAGCTTCTGGAAATGAGTAGAGAAATTTTGAATATACTGAAACTGTACTAAATATTTGCAGTTTGGAGAAGACGGTGTTAGTCTTTTACTATAGTGCCTAGGAATCTTTGGGATTCTCTTCAGAACATGAAATATGCTTTGTATTGGACTTAATACACAGCGTGGTTGTTCAGCATGACAGCATGTGCCTATTTGTTAAGTAAGATTTCTTAAATAGGGAGATTGAAACTAAATGGTAAATTTTGATAAAACTAAAATTCTGTGATGTAATCAGTGTAACATATCTCAGTTTGCAGTTTTAATTGCTGTTTGGCAGCTGTTTTAAACATCACCAAATTAAGTCATTCCTGACCCATTTAATAGTGGAGATCAAAACAAAACCATCGTGCTTTGTAGCATCATACATCTTAGGAGAACAGGATGTTCAGGGTCTGCAAACCTGGAGTTCTCTCTGACTGCAACGGCAAAGCGAGCTCCAGAGTGATGCTGCTCACAGATAATGAGGATGTCAGGAGCATCCTGTTTAAATTGGGGAAGAAAAAACACTAGTACCTCCATTTATTGTTGCGCATGTGCTGTATGTGGAGACAGTCTTGCAGGTGTCCTGAACATCTTGGGGTTTTCTGTACCGAAACCAGCACCTGGACTTGCACTCCAGAGCAGTTTGCAAGCCAGAGGAAGGTGATGTGGACAGTGAGTAGGAATGTCCTATGAGAAGAAAGTTCAAAATAGACTCTTTTGGTTTTAGAAGTTCTACAGTGTTTTGCAACCTCAGAGAGGTGATGGGGTGTTTATTTAATAAATAGTCACACCTCTTTGATGCAAAACGTCGTGGGTGCTGGAAAACAGAACTTGGAGCTTCATTTTTTTTATGTTAAGGGATTGAATTCACTCTACACTCCAGCAGAACTTTCTTTAAATGCAGAAATTTGTGAAAATTCTGAAGGCCATTTTTCATAATTTCCCTTTTCCTGGTGTAAATAGGAAAGGGTGTGTAGGAGTGTCATTGGTGATCACCGCAGCTCTAAGCTGGATCATCTGGTGATTTTGCAAGGTGCAGCTGTAAGGATGTTCTTTAAATATATGGCATATATTTTTAAAGAGCATATATATGGCATATACATGACACTGTGTGCTTTTTGTAATGGTCTAGGGGAAAATTTGCTTTAGGGCTCTAAATGTGATGTTATACTAATAGAACAATTGGATGGATTTCTGATGAGCTGTGTTTAAAAGGAGGAGTGCTTGCTTATTTCCACAACAGAGATTCTCTTCCCATATGTTTTGGTGAGTTATTTCTGATATTGTTCACTGATATCATTCAGCAGAACTTTGATGGAGAAATTGATAAAAGTATGAGGGTGCACACACCTCATACTCATTTTGGTGAAGGTTTTAAATTCCCAATCCATCTTAGTGGGTTAATATTTTTATTGCTAAATAGATCAGGGATTAGTGGTGTGAATTTGTTTCATAAAATGGCTAATTTGTGAATTAAAAATGTACAGACTTTATGTCTGCATTGAATAAGTTAATAAATGAGATATAGATCTCAACGTTATCTAAGAGAAGGGAGATCATATTTTTAATAAAAGAAACAGACTTCCCAGTATAAGATCAGTGTAGTATTCTGTGACTAGGTGGGAAATTCTTGGTGCAAAACTTGCTTCTGAGCCATGAAAGTACTGGATAAACTGTGGATTACAGTTTCAAGTCTGGGCTGTGCAGTGGTCCGTCTGCACTCCTGCGCATCCTGTGCCCACAGGCACTCTCCACACAGCAGTGGCTCGGGGATGCTTTCCGGGCTGGGAAAATCTGAATCCCCAGGGAGGAGGAGGCTGCCCTGCACAGGCGCTGGGGCATCTCTTGGTAGAGGATGAGGGCTTTTGGGTAGGCATGTTAAACTTGCATGTGTTCTGCACGTTCCCCCGCTGCACTGGACGTGGTGGTGGCGGTGGTGGAGGGTTGTGGCTTGTAGCGATATGAATAATCTGGTTTGCAGGTCTTAAGATCAGAAAGTCTGGTCACCTTGCGACTGGGATCTCTATTTTCATGCATTGCTATTTTGTCCATCAGCAGTGTTAGGGACCATTACTGATGTGGTGCTACTAGGCTGCCCAGCCTCTGTATTGATTAGAGCAGTGTCTGAGTTCAGTTGCATTTATTTAGCACTCTACAGTTTTTGGACAGTAACCTTTTGGTTTTGATTTTTTTGTCTTGATAGTCTCTGATTACTGGAAGATAATTAAGAGATTAAAAAGTGTCTGGGAAATGATCAGGTTTGGGGTTTTTTTTCTTTTCTTTTTTCTTTTCTTTTTTCTTCCCCTGCATCTAAAAATACATTTTGTTTTAGGCAGTCAAGGTAGAATTCGCAGTGCTAGTACTGGGACATAGTGGTTTCTGCATCATCTTTGGATTTTTTTAAGAACAGAGATGGCTTCATGTGGAGGTGGGGAAGAACGTACATTCTCCCTTCCTGCTTGTAAAGCCAGGCAGCTCTCTTGATGCAGCCAACTCTTTGCTCTTGCTGTTCAGTAGTTGTGAAATGCGTCTCCGTTACGTATCACCAGAGTATTTCTGGTAACCATAGTCGGGTATCAATTTTTAGGTGCAACTTTGCCTTCACAGCATGTCTTAACTGTTGCATTTAGATAAATGGTTGGATTGCTTCTGTTCCAGATGTTAGAGCTGACTAGACCCTCAGATGCTGTTGCATGGATTTACAGGCTTCAAGTCCTAAGACAATGTGAGATGTGCTTTTTTTTTAAAAGGAAATCTGCTTAAGCAGAGGCAGCATGACTCTTTTTTATTGTTCATTAAATCAAACTAAGGAGAGTTAGATTTCCTCTTCCATTGGGAGTAGCAAGGAGCTGACCTCTTCTGAAGAATTTTTCACCTGGTTAAGTGTTAGTTGCTTAATAATACCGAGGGGTGAATCTAATTTCTGGAAAACAGTAGATATTCTTAGAAGCTTGAACACAGATAACTCAAATGTGCCTGTAAATTATATGAATTAAACAGTGGGTCAGAAGCCGCATGCAAAACTGTCCTTGCCAGTAGCAATTACAGTAGTGGGGTTGCACAATTTTCTTCTACTTTCCTTTCCCTCCTCTCATTCTTCCTATGTGGTTTTTATCTCCCCTGTTTCAGTCTGACTGTTTCAGATACTTCTTGGACTTCAATTCTGTGCCAAAAAACAGTCCCCTTAAAAGCTAGTATAGTATAATACTTTGCAATATTTCCATCATGCCATGAAGGTAGTAACCATAAGCATAAGTTTTTGGTTTTTTTCTTCCTCTCCCCCCCCTCCAAGTGTCCTTACAGTTGAGGAATTAAAACCAAGCAGCAGTAAAACTAAACCAAAATCTGCCAGAAATCAAAACTTACTAATAATTTAAAGAAATTATTCTAAAATTTAACCACAGGATTTGATAATAATTGTTTGTTTCTTCAAACGGGTTTCTTCAGTTCCGGATTGATTTTAAGATTATTTTTTTGTTCTCAGCAGATTTTTCTCGGTTTTTTATGTTGTGTTGTTCATCGTGCTCGTGCTTTGGCTTACAACCTGTGTCCTGAAGTGTATTGTCCAAAGTGGGAGAGGGCTGTTGTGGGTGGGAGAGGGTCCTTGCTGGAAAGGATTCTTTGGGTTTCCCTCTGAAGGAGGGAAAGCTGTGCAGCTCCTTTGCTTACCAGTGGAGCTCTGCTGGGGAAACCCTCTCTTGATCTTGATAATAGCACAGATTAAGGGGAAAATTAATTAGAAAGTTGGACAAAATTGGATCTCATGGGTCTCATTTCATCTGTGTCAGTTGCCTGTTCATAAGCAGCCCCTTTCAGCTGTGACTTTGTTCTGTCCCTTCTGCTTTGCTGGGGATACGTAGTGAAACCAGGGTGTTCTCCAGTCCCTGCAGATGAACAAAGAACTGAGCCAGCTCTGGCGAAGAGCAGCATGTAGAGGATGAATGAGCCCGGGGACTGGGTGCCTTGATGTTGCCCCTGAAGAAATGCATGTGGAATCATAGCATCTCCCTTCAGACTTTTAAACCTGGGATCAAAACACTTCAGCTTTATTGGTTAGTGATCTCTCTTGCTGGATTAAGAAAGCATTCTCATTCTTTAAGACCTTTCAGCAGCCTTCAATGTAATGAATTGGGAGGTGTTAGCATTATTGCAGTGAGAGGTCATGCCTCAAGTGGTTCTCTTTGGAGTGTTTAGCCGTTGGTTGTCTTACAAATTACGCATTTCCCAGATGCGTTTGTATACATCCATACTGCAAACTAATAATGAAGATGAATCAAAATTTAGATACTCTGTGGTACCTTTGGAGAACAAAACCGAGGTAAAATCCAAAGGAAGTGCTTGGTTGCTTGAGGTACAGCACAGTCAAGGTCTGAACATGAGCCACGTGCCTTAGGTGTCCAAATGTGTAAGCGTGTGCTTTTGCTGGGGAAGTTCTTCTAGTAGTACTGAATTCAGCACAGCACATCTTCAAGGTCCATTTTATTCAAGAATATCGTTATTGTTCCCTAGCTTTTGCTTATTAGTATAGCAGAAGTCCTCTTGCAGTTAGCAGGTGTGAGTGCTAGACCTACCTCTCTGCAGTCAGGGGCATCAAACATCTCCCACATCCAAGGAGTCTCTCTTAACTGGTACGCATCAGGTGGCTGTGCTGTGGTCCAGCTGAGAGTAGTGCCTGCAAGAAACAGGAGACTAACCCGAAACTGAGCACAAGCTGCAGGGAAGGTCCTGGATTTTGGGCTGGGCACCACACTTCATCATATCAGGTGACTTCTATTTACTCCTGGGAGCCAGGAGAAGAGTTTGTGTCTAGTTCACTCTCACCCTGCTGCAGAGAAAATGCGTCTTCCAGAGCAGCTTTTTTTTAACCTCTGCACCTCCCTTTTGCCTTCTCACTTGCACTGACACCACTGAGTGGGAGCACATGGTAAATGAGATGGAGGAAGAGATCTAAATTTGATCTAACTTCCCTATTTTGGGTTTATTTTTAACCTAGCTCAGTTAACTAGTCTGCTTTATTGTTTGGCTCCACAAACAAGTGGGTCAGCTTGACTGAGGAGAGAGGAGGGAGGGAAAGCTCTTAAGCCGTTAATAACTTCTATTAACTTTTTGGTTTTTAAAACTTACCCAAGACCCTTTATTTGACACCTGGGCCTGCCCCTGGGAGATGCATTAGGGGACAGGGCCGTAGCAAAGTTCCACGGGTGAGTATCACATCCAAGCTTAGAGAGCTTTTAGTGCAGACAGATGGTCTTACCATTATAAAATTTTTATGTTGTTCAGATGCAAACCACTTTTGGGGATGAAATTGTTCCCACTGCAGGGCTGCTTCTGAATCTTTTAACTTCTGGCTTTTTTTTATTTTTTTTGCACGAGAGTGTTCCTTGTAGCTAAAAATAGTCTCTTGCATTTTTCGACTTGAAGATACATCTGAAGGATCTTCAGCTTTCTCACCTGTACTAAGTGGGTTACTATTTTCCGATTTAAGTACTTATTAAAATCTCAAACAGTTACCTCAGTCATAATGTAAATGTATTTGGGGGGGGTTTAACCTCCTGTGCAAACTAGCTTTTCTCCTGATATTTTCAGAGCAGTGATAAAAATTTCCAGGTCGCACTCAGACCTGGAGCTGGTGCTTACTGCAGCGGTTCTATCAGCCACCTCTCTGGTCAGCGTAATGGTCCTAATTTAAACAGGAGCCACTGATTTCTGGAATGTGGTTGGATTATACAAGGTTTTAGTAGATATGTTAAAAGAAGTTTCAGAGTTCACCTGCTTCCTAATCTGGAAAGTTTTCAGAAGATGCATAAAATTTCAATCTTTTAAATTCAACTTTAAGTGTACCTGTTGCTATTAGCATTGTGTTCACAGGTTAGACTTAAGAATGTAAAAGTGGCTTATTACCGACAAGCTTAATGCTAGACAGGGTCTAGTTAGTGTAGCTCGAGCAAAATAGTGGCAGAGACTTACTGGACTAATGTTAATTTTTGATCTCTCCTTTTTAGTATACCTTGAAATGCACATGAGCCACCTCAGCTGCATGCTTTACTAAATCAAAGGATGGGTGTACAGTAAAAGTATTTGAAATTTTGGCAGGATACAACTTTGTAAATAGATAATTGTAAGCTTTTAAGTAAGTGAGTAATTTATGGTTCATTTCTACCCTGGACAAGGACAGTTGCAGGCTATTAAAAGCTAGTTAAACTCTTGGTGTTATAAAACCATACTTGATGATGGTGTTGTGCTTCTGATTTCTACATCATGCTCAGAAATTTGGTGAGGGGATTTTAATTTAGTAACTTGCTTCTGCAGGGGGTCTGCATCACACTCCCATAACCACGTGGTATGCCAGGGCAGTTAATCTGGCCACTGTCCTGTTCCTGGCAGC
>NW_010393297.1:11140-17773 GCF_000710305.1 Buceros rhinoceros silvestris | reverse complement strand
ACTCTTTCCTTGGGAGCAATCTCCCAGCTGCTGACTTGTCACAGGGATGGCAGCAGCCTACTTTATGGCTCTGTGTTTCCTAGGTGAGGGTGCGCCAAAGGCAGAGGAAGGGCTGCCTTGGGACCTTTGAAAATAGGTCACTACTTCCAAAACAATAATTTTGCCCTACCTGCTGGTCCAGTTCAGAAGAGCACATGGAGGAGTGGGCAGCTGAGACCAGTACCTTGTTCTTGGTTGCAGCCTTGTCTAGATGCTCTTTGGATCTGACCGGAGGAGAGACTGAAAGGGGTATCTGCTCCTTTTCTCTGTCCGCCTTAACTTCATGCCAGGCAAGGAGTGGCACCAGGTAACAAAGAATTTCTAGTGGTGTGTGTTAACTTGCGGGCTTCAGCTTATATCGAAACGATAATCAAATACAAGGGTTAGAGCTAAGCTGCTGGAGCTGTACTGAAATGCCTGTTACTATTGAACAAGTTTGCAAAGCACCAGTGCAGACAGCAGTCCCCACCGCTGGCAGTAACAGCTCTTCTGTGTCCGCCAGATACATGTGTTGTTTCCACTGATCCTCTCTGTATTTCTAAACAAAAATCTAGTCTTGACAGTCTTAGTGACCTAGAACTCATGCTTTTTTTCTACTGTTTTTCTTTTCTGTTTCCACCCTAAGATAAAGCATCACAAGGGTTCTGAACCCACATAAGCAGAAATTCTGATTGTCACATGTTGAGAAACTGTATTGCTGGCGCTTGGATCGCTGCTGGATAGATCTCGATCTGAGATCTGGCCAAACCAAGTATGCTTGTGTATGAATTATTAAACTGTAGGGGTCATTTCTTTGATCCCAGATAAAGTATCCATGTAAATCAACTATTACAATAACAGTATCAGTGATAGAAAAATAATACTAAATACTGTAAATAATACCAGTACTGTTGTTTCTGATTTTATTCCTCACTTATTGAACAGAAAGTGAGAAAGCTGTAGCCTGTTTGAGCCAATCTTTTGCCTATTTGTGTACTTGTTAAAGCAGATAACAGAAATCGTATGGAAACCAAGCATATCCAGCAGGCTTTTTGTATACTCAAATTGCCATTCCTCTAAAAAAATTTCGGTTTTGTACATTGAAAAAATTAAATGGGGAAATAAAGTATAAAACTATCCCTAGAAGAGTAGTTGTAATGTGCAATTACTGCAGCTCAGACAGTGCTGTCGTGGAACAGGATTTTGTCGCTTAATGCAGGTTTTTCAGCTGTGGAGGGATGCCGTGATTCTGCCAGAGTGCTTTGGACACCAGTGTCTTGAGTTTGTATGTTTGTAAATGGGGGTTGCATTTACTGGTGGATCTGGAATAACCTTCTTCTTCCCCAGTAGCTAGAGCTCAGCAGTCGAGTGGATGTTCCCTGTACAACTGAGCAGGGTGAGTTCAGAATCACTGTGCCTGAGAAGGAAGGTTGAAGGGATGTGAAGTGTGCTCAGACTTCAAGAATGCTAGATTGTATTAAGCGATAGGGAATAAGCACTGTTGGCATTGAAATTCTTACATTTATAGCCTTTCTATTTGCTTGTCAAATTCACAGAGTTGGTTGTTAATAGCATTTGCGGAAAATGGTGAAAAGAAAATACTTACTCACCAAAAAACCTTTAAAAACAAATCTGGCTGTGAACACTGCATCTGTTAGGCAGGATGATGGCAGAAGCAGTAGTAAAAGCAAAAACCAGATGCCTATAAGATATATTGGAAGTGTTTCTTTTTATTCTGGGGTTATTTATTGTGTCAATACTTTGAAGCAAGTATTTTAATTTTCAAAGAAGAGAGGGAGACATTTGCAGTGGTTTGTGCAATGAAGGAACTCTTTTGTCTTGGATTGTGCAACCTGACAGTAACATGTGTGGTATTTCTCCCTTGCGATGGACTTCCTCTCTCCTGCTGTACCGCTGCACATGGGTGAAGTCCCAGGGCCTTGGCTTGAGAAGGGGAGCATGGGGAGGTCCTAGAGCTTGGCAGAAGTTCTCTAATAAAATCCCAGAGATCTATGTCATCCCACAGATTCTCACCTGGATGCTCAGTGAAGTCTCTTGTTTGCGCAGACTGTCCAAGCCAAAATGAGACAGACATCTACTCACCCAATCCCTTGTCTGTGTTTCTCTTTTTGGTTCTTTTGGGTTTTCTTTGATCTTAAAAGGGTGCCGAAATTGCATCCACAGTAAAACATCCACAGGACATAAAAATAAACGAGTTTGGCAGTATGAATTAGAGCAAATAAAAATGTGTATGTTTATTTCATAATTTTAACATTTTTATGGTCAAAGGATGTAACAGGGGAAAATAAAAGTGTATCTGCCAGGTAAAAGTCTAAACTAGGTGTTGTGCCTGATGGAGTTTGTGAACAGTCTTTAACAGGTAAAGACTCTCCTGTTACATGTGTACAGATTTCCTTTGGCTGTAGCTTAGCTGTTCAAGTAGCCCAATGTTGTGTTACCACCCTGACGAACACAACACATTGCCATTTACTCGTAACCTCCTGCGTTTTGTAGGTGAAATAACTGAGTATTGTATCAAAGGGTTGGCTTGCTTTTGCTGGTCTGAGTGCTGTGTCCCGGAGTGCAGCTTCTCCTCTGTGATAACCTCCAGCAAAATACCCATTCTTTTCTCAGTCTCAGTTTATTTTATCTTTGCTTTTGTTGTCTTTTCTATCTTTTCTTGTTCTTTATTGTCAAGGCATGGCATCTCTCGTCCCTTTATTTTGAAAGGAAGTTTCCTCTTTCAGAAAGGGAAAGATATTTCTGCATGGATAACAGTTGCAGTGAAATTATTACTATCTCTAGTAATTCTTAAATCCTTTTGTTGGTCTGACTTTGACCAGTAACATCCGGAGGTTGTTTCAGGTTTGGGTCAAACCTGACTGTAATGACATTTAAATTAGAGGTTTCTGCTTCAATTCCGTCGGTTTAAGGTATTAAAAAAATAGTGACTTTTAGATGAGAAACCTTCAAATAACACAAACGAGTTACAGATCCTTTTTTTTTTTTGGTATGTACTCTTATTTCTTAAGCAAGATCTCTTAAATTTTGTCCTCTCTGCTTCTGAAAGGAGAAACATCCTTATGGATTCTTAACTGAAATATTTTGTTTGTGTGTGTGTATGTAAAAGGTCTGGAGCTGAGGAAGTGCCAGGAATTACATAGTAGACAGTTTGTGATATTTGTGATATACTTTGTCTGGATTTATTTCTCTGTCCTCCTCTGTGATCCACTGCCATGCAGCATCCCATGCTCCACCCTCCAAGTAAAAGTGTTAGCAGTTTTAAAGTAATGGAAAAGTAATCCAGGAAGAAGCGAGAAAATGAGATGAAGGTCCAGTAGTGTGGAGGACTGAGAAAAAAATCTGCTTTTGCATGCTCCAGGGGTATACTTAAAAACTGAGAGCATTTGTGGGATAAAAGTTATAGCAGGAAATGTAAATGGACTAGCCAGAGCCAAGAAAGTGAGAGCAGCAAGGGCTTCTGTCGCAGCTGTGTGCGAGTTTGTAGTGGCTGATGATGACACAGGCCACAAATGCTGCATTATTAGAGAGAAAAATAAAGGGTGGGAAGAAAACTTAAGAGACTTACGGTTTTCCTCAGACAAAGGAAGAATCATTCATTGTCAATAGAATAAGGAATTTGAGATGCAGCTTAATTCGGTGGTGATGTTTATACCAGCTTCTAGCCAGAGGCAAAGCAGGAAGGCAGTAATTAATTTTGGAAGTGCTCAGAATTTGCTTCAGATGAGTGGCGCTAGCAATGGAGCAAAAATAGAAGCAGTTGGGAAGATTTGCCAGAAGGAACAGGGTACTGAGATTGGGAGGGTGTTTGTGGAATTAGGGTGTTCTGCAGAGCATAAGAAAGATACAAGTCACTGGGTAACACGCAGTATCAGCAGTTCTAAAACACATTTTTGAGTCTGTCTTGTTGCCTTTATGGTCTAAGAATAGTTGAACAAAAAGCTATTTACCAGAAAGCTCTTGAAACGAAAATGTTGTGTGCTATGTAGTAAAAAAGAAAGTAAATACGCAACAAACATGTGAACAATGAAGTGCAACATACTCTTCGTAATGTATTTTTGCACAAAAATGTGTCAATTATAACTGCTACCACATGTGAGGTAACTGGCTTTCCAGAGAAGCAGGAGAAGAATTTTGACCAGCTTGTTTTGTCTCTGTTTTCAGAGAAAACCTACTTTGGCTGGTTATTGGGCTGGTGACACATCAGGGTAGTAATGAGAACGCTGAACTGTGCAAGAGCCCCAGCATGTAAAACAAACTCCATCCAAAGCATCGTCCCTCCACCTTCATCTAAACGGTTGCACTGCGAGATGAGATCTAAATTACATAGGTGCAAAGTCTGAGTTCTTGAACGTGTCTCTCAAACATCTGTTTCTAAAATAGTTGTTTGCAAGATTTGCATAAACCACGTCGTTTTGAAGCTTGCAGCTGCAAACGTTACTGTATGATGTATGTGGTTCCAGAAGCTCTGTGTGCGATAAAGAATAGTTTAAAAAATTATTGCTGCTTTATAGGCATTCCAGTGTTTAGCAGTAGATATTGTTTTATTCTTGTGTGTATTCCAAGCAACTTGGATTTGGAGATTGGAGTTTAGCGGTTCTCAGCTAATGGGGGTGTGGAGGATGACCCAGGAGTTTCTTTGCCCACTGATTTCAGTGCGTTTGTATGAGGATTTGAAAAGGAAAGCTAGTCCCAAAACGTGAGTATGGTTATGCCTTTTTATGTACGTATATTGTTTTCTCCAGAATACAAAGTACAACTTCATTTCTGACTGTGTTTGCTTAACTAATATGTGGATTTGGCTACCTGGTCCCATGGCAGCCTTTTGGACACCAGAATAACTGGTTGGCTATTTAACCCTTAACAGTTAAACAAGAAAAGCCTTTTTGTCACTTCTAAGAAGTCTTTTGTTTCAGTTTAAAAACTACCAAACAAACAACAAACCAAAACCAAACCATCCTGTGACTTAAAGTTGCTGACAAAAAAGTGATAAAATTGTCAGTGGAGTGCTTAACTGAGGATTATAAAATTCCTCTTTCTGCTTTCTTTTAAGAATTCCTTGGTTAATAATGTAAGCTAACACCCGAAATCCCATATGTTTTTTATATAAAACAGTTTTTCAGCTGTGTTATTTGTTTGAAGAAGGTTGTTCTTGATGTAGACAGCGTTAAATAATTAACACAATTTAGTGCTAATTTTGGTGTCTGCTAACATTTCAATGTTTTCAGTACAGTAACTCAACATCTTCAAAGCAGTAAAGAGAGGCTGCTCTTAGAACTCTTTACAACAATAATCAGCTCTTCCTCAGAGCCTAAATAATACTTTCCCTGCATTAGCACTTGGGGGTAGCAGAGCTGCTGCTGGAATGGAAAGGGAAAATAAAGGCTAAATCTTGTTTAGAACTGAATGCCGAAGAAAGCCTAAATAGACAGCTTTGGGACCTAATGGCTCTGCTGTAAAGACTGAGGAATTGTTTCAGTCCTCTGTTAAGGCTCTTTAAATTATTTTATATTGCTAGTGTTTGTGCTGCAAAATTGGAGAAGGCAGAATAGACACCTGGCAGATGATTCAGTGAAGTAAGGCTGGCCAAAAATTTAATTGCTGTGGTTTCTTGGGAATGTCAGACCCAAAAATCTTCATGGCGACTCTGGTCAAAATGGGGACACTTCTGATGTAGGGAGGGGGATTTTTGTGCCAAACAGGAGCGGGGTGGGGCAAACCACCCCACAGCCCCTGCTCCCTGGGGTACCAGCCCCGAGCCTGTTGCCAGTTAAAAGCCAGGGATGTCCCCAAGTCCCCTGTCCCAGTGAGGCACCCTCCCACGTCCAGGCCTCCCTGGCTTGTCCTCTGGCTTCATGAAGTTTTTGTAGAACATGGAACAATGCGAACAGATGAGGTTGGAAAACTGAGCTTATTAAGTAACAACCTCAAAAACTCCTGGGAACCATGTCCTTCAGGAATTTGGGAAGCTGGTGGAGAATAGAAAACTCTGAAATCTGTGTCTTAGAGAACAAAATAAGCAGCTTCTTGTCCAGCTTGTTGTAAAAGATCCCATTTGAAAAGGAATGGTTTTTTGTTTTGCTCATTCCACAGTTGTTAATTTTAGGCAAGAGCATAACTACTTCTTGTTAATTACAGTGAGAACAAATGGTAAAATTAACCCAAAATGTAGAATTTTTTTTTTTTTTGGTAGTAGGAATCTCTTAAAATCATAGTTTACTATTATGCTTGAAATGTATGTGTTAATAAATGTAGCAAAAACTGAATTTCAATAGAAAATAATGATTTTGCCAGCGGTGCTCCTTCTGTCACTGTAAGGAAGCAGTAAATGTTCCTGTTCCCAGAATGTGCATGTGTGCGAGTGTATTAGTTCATAGAATGGACTTTAAAAGAACAAAAACCCAACAAAAAATCCCCCAACAAACCAACCCCAAACCTTGAATGGTTTAATTGTTGTTGTCGTTTTTGCCACAGTTAATCTAGACTTGTAAAGCGACCCTGACGTGAGGTTAGGGTTTATCAGTGCTGGGCAGACCCATGCTAATTGGCTCAGCTCTGCGCTGTGCTGCTGCGGCCGCTGACCTTGTGTGGCAG